>NC_092745.1:5485509-5690509 GCF_047496795.1 Chiloscyllium punctatum | reverse complement strand
CTCTGTGTGGGGGTGTGTGTGTGAGAGAGTGAGACCAAGCCTCTGTGTGGGTGTGAGAGAGAGTGAGACCAAGCCTCTGTGTGGGTGCGTGTGAGAGAGAGAGAGTGAGAGAGAATGAGACCAAACCTCTGTGTGTGTGTGTGTGTGTGTCTGTGATAGTGAGACCAAGCCTCCGTGTGGGTGTGAGAGAGAGTGAGACGAAACCCATCTGTGTGGGTGTGTGTATGTGTGTGTGTGTGAGAGAGAGTGAGACCAAGCCTCTGTGTGGGTGTGTGTGAGAGAGAGAGAGATAGTGAGAGCAAAACCTCTGTGTGGGAGTGTGTGTGTGTGAGAGAGAGACCAATCCTCTGTGTGTGCGTATGTGTGTGTGTGTGTGTGTGTGTGAGAGAGTGAGACCAAGCCTCTGTGTGTGTGTGTGTGTGAGATAGTGAGACCAAGCCTCTGTGAGGGTGTGTGTGTGTAAGAGAGTGAGACCAAGTCTCTGTGTGTGTGTGTGTTTGTGTGTGTGTGTGTGTGTGTGTGTGTGTGTGTGAGAGAGTGAGACCAAGCCTGTGTGTGTCTGTGTGTGTCTGTGTGTGTGTGTGTGTGTGAGAGAGATAGTGAGACCAAGCCTCTGTGTGGGTGTGTGCGTGTGTGAGAGTGAGACCAAGCCTCTGTGTGTGTGTGTGAGAGAGAAAGTGAGACCAAGCATCTGTGTGGGTCTGTGTGTGTGTGCGTGTGAGAGAGATAGTGAGACCAAGCCTCAGTGTGGGTGTGAGAGAGAGTGAGACCAAACCAATCTGTGTGGGTGTGTGTATGTGTGTGTGTGAGAGAGAGAGTGAGACCAAGCCTCTGTGTGGGTGTGGGTGTGTGAGAGATTGAGACCAAGCCTCTGTGTGTGTGTATGCGTGTGTGTGTGCGTGCGTGTGTGTGTGTGTGTGTGTGTGTGTGTGTGTGTGATAGTGAGACCAAGCCTCTGTGTGGGTGGGTGTATGTGTGTGTGAGATAGTGAGACCAAGCCTCTGTGAGGGTGTGTGTGTGTAAGAGAGTGAGACCAAGTCTCTGTGTGTGTGTGTGTTTGTGTGTTTGTGTGTGAAATAGATAGTGAGAACAAGCCTCTGTGTGTGAGAGAGAGAGTGAGACCAAGCCTCTGTGTGGGTGGGTGTGTGTGAGATAGTGAGACCAAGCCTCTGTGATGACGTGTGTGTGTGTTAGAGAGTGAGATCAAGCCTCTGTGTGTGTGAGAGAGAGAGTGAGACCAAGCCTCTGTGTGTGTGCGGGTGTGTGTGTGTGTGTGTGTGTGTGTGTGTGTGTGTGAGAGAGAGAGAGAGAGAGAGAGAGAGAGAGAGAGAGAGAGAGAGAGAGAGACCAAGCCTCTGTGTGGTTGTGTGAGAGAGTGAGACTGTGTGTGTGTTTCCATCAGAGTGCCCAGTCTCTGTGTCAGTGCTGTCCCTCCATAATGTAACTGTGTATAAACCATGTGTTTATGTCCTTGTCCCAGTAATGATTCACAAACCATACACTGTCCCTCACTCTCATTTACTCACACTCACACGTGTACACACACACCCTCACACACCACATTCAGTCCCTCACACACATGACCTTTCACACACTTGCAGACATCCACACCGACATGCACACACACACACGCAGTCACTCACAAATGCACACTCAAATATTTTCACATGCACCATCACCATCTCTCTCTCACACTCACTCACAAACATACACAGGCGCACACTCTGTCTCTGTCTCTCTGACATACACACACTTTCACTCACTTATTCTCTCTCTCTACACTCTCTCTTTCAGACACTCGCTTCCAAATAGTCTCTCAGTTACACATACTCTTACACACACACTCTCATATACACTTTCTGACACACGCACTCCCACACGCTCACATTCACCATCTCATATATGCTCACTTTCACACACTCACTCTCTCTCTCTCCAAACCTCTGTCTCTCTCACACACACTTGCAAAGTCGCTCACACATGCCCTCTCTCTCACGTGCGCACTCACTCTCGTTCACTTGTACACACACTCTCTCTCACATGCACACACACTCGCATGCACTCACTCTTTCACATACACTCACACACTTCCTCTCTCACTTTCACCCTTTCTTTCTCGCACTCACACACACTCTCATGCATGAGCACATCATATCTCACACATGCTCACTCTCTTTCTCACTCACATGCGCACATTTTCTCTCTCTCATACGCACACACTATCTCATGCACGCACTCGCACACAGGCATTCTCTCTCTCACATACACACGCATTCTCTCTCACGCATGCATTCTCTCTCTCACAAACTCATTCTCTCTCACGCACGCATTCACTCTCTCACAAACTCATTCTCTCTCACGCACGCATTCTCTCTATCGCACACTCATTCTCTCTTTCACCCACACTCATTCTCTCTCTCACGTACGCATTCTCTCTCAAATACTCATTCTCTCTCTCATGCACACATTCTCTCACACACGCATCCTCTCTCTCGCACACTCATTCTCTCTCTCACACACTCATTCTCTCTCACGCATGCATTCGTTCTCTCTCCCACACTCATTCTCTCTCTCACGTGCACATTCTCTCTCACACATTTATTCTCTCTCTCACGCACGCATTCTCTCTCACACACTCTCTCTCTCACACACTCATTCTCTCTCTCACTCACGTATTCGCACTCTCTCTCCCACACTCATTCTCTCTCTCACACGTGCATTCTCTCTCTCTCACAGACGCATTCTCTCTCACACTCATTCTCTCTCTCTTGCACATGCATGCTCTCTCTCACGCACACGCATTCTCGCTCTCTCTCGCACACGCATTCTTTCTCACACACGCATTCTCTCTCTTGCAAACTCATTCTCTCTCACACATCCATTCTCTCTCTCACATTCGTGCATTCTCTCTCATGCGCACTCATTCTCTCTCACATGCATGCATTTTCTCTCTTGCACACATGCATTCTCGCTCTCTCTCGCACACGCATTCTCTCTCACGTACACACTCATTCTCTCTCTCACACATGCATTCTTTCTCACACATGCATTCTCTCTCATGCACACTCATTTTCTCTCATACACGCATTCTCTCTCTCACACACACACATTTTCTCTCTCGCACACACGCATTCTCTCTCATACATGCATTCTCGCTCTCTCACACACACATTTTCTCTCTCGCACACACGCATTCTCTCTCACACACGCATTCTCTCTCACACACGCATTCTTTCTCACACACATTTTCTCTCTCGCACACACGCATTCTCACTCTCGCACACACGCATTCTCTCTCTTGCACACACACATTCTCTCTCACACACACACACATTCTCTCTCTCTCTCACATGCACGCATTCTCTCACTCTCACACACTCATTCTCTCTCTCTCGCACACGCATTCTCTACCTCTCATGCATTCTCTCTCTCTCTCACGCATTCTCACTCTCACACGCACGCTTTCTCTCACTCACTAACGCATTCTCTCACTCTCACACACACACATTCTCTCCGTCTGTCCCTCTCTCTCTCACTCTCTGTTGCCCTCTCTCTGTCTCACACTCTCTCTGTCTCTTTCTCTCTCTCTCTCTGTGTCCCCCACTCTCTCTCTATCCCCCACTCTATCTGTTTCCCTCTCTCTCTTTCTGTGTCCCTCTCTCTGTGTGACCCTCTCGCTCTCTGTCCCTCTCTCTCTCTCTCTCTGTCCCTCTCTCTCTGTCTGTCCCCCTCTCTCTCTCTGTGTCCCTCTCTCTGTTTCCCTCCCTCTCTTTCTCTCTCTATCCCTCTCTCTCTCTCTGTCCCTCGGTCTCTCTGCCCCACTCTCCCCCTGTGTCCCACTCTCTCTCCCTATGCCCCACTCTCTCTCCCTGTGTCCCTCACTCTCTTCCTGTGTCCCTCACTCTCTCTCTGTGAACCTCTCTATCTTTCTCTCTCTGTCACTCTCTGTGTGTTCCTCTGTCTCTCTCTATGTATCCCTCTCTCTCTCTCTCGATTTCTCTCTGTTCCTGTCCCTCTCTCTGTCTCTGTCCCACTCTCACTGTCCCACTCTCACTGTCCCACTCTCACTGTCCCTCTCTCACTATCCCTCTCTCTCTGCGTCCCTCACTCTATCTCTGTCCCTCTCTCTCTCTGTGTCCCCCTCTCTCTCTGTCCCTCTAAGTCCATGTCGCTCTCTCTCTGTCCCTCACACTCTCTCTGTCTGTCACTCTCTCTGTGTCCCTCTCTCTCTGAGTATCCCTCTCTCTCTCGATCTGTGTCCCACTCTCTCTGTCCTTCGCTCTCTCTCTGTCACTCTCTCCCTGTCCCTCTCTCTCTCTGTACCTCTCTCTTTCTGTCCGTCACTCTCTGTGTCCCTCTCTCTCTGTCTCGGTCCCTCTCTGTGTGTCTCTCTCTCTCTCAATCTCTCTCTGTCTCTGTCCCTCTCTCCCTCTCTGTGTCCCTCTCTCTCTGTGTCTTTCTCTCTCTCTCTCCCTGTCCCTCTCTCTCTCCCTGTCCCTCACTCTCTCCGTGTCCCTCTCTCACTCTCTGTGTCCCTCTCTCTCTGTCTCTGTCCGTCTCTGTCTCTCTCTCTCTCAATCTCTGTCTCTGTCCCTCTCTCCCTCTCTGTGTCCCTCTCTCTCACTCACTTTCTCTCTCTCTCCCTGTCCCTCACTCACTCCCTGTCCCTCTCTCTCTCTCCGTGTCCCTCCCTCTCTCTCTCCATGTCCATCCCTCTCTCTCCGTGTCCCTCTCTCTCCATGTCCCTCTCACTCTCTCTGTCCCTCTCACTCTCCCTGTGCCTCACTCTCTCTCTATCCCTCTTTCTGTCCCTCTCTCCCTCTCTCTCTGTCCCTCCCTCTCTCTGTGTGTCCCTCTCTCTCTCTGTTCCTCCCTCTCTCTCTGTGTCCCTCGCTCTCTCTGTCGCTAGCTCTCTCTCTGTCACTATCTCCGTGTCTCTCTCTCTCTGTCTCTCTCTCTCTCTGTCCCTCTTTCTCTGTCTGTGTCTCTCTCTGTGTGTCTCTCTCTCTCAATCTCTCTCTGTCCCTCTCTCTGTCCCTGTGTCCACCTTCTCTCTCTCTGTCCCTCTCTCCCTCTCTGTCTCTCTCTGTGTCCCTCTCTGTCTCTCTCTCTCTGTGCCCGTCACCCCCTCTGTTTCCCTCTCTCTCTATCTGCCTCTCTCTCTATGTCCCTCTCTCGCTCTCTGTCCCTCTTTCGCTCTTACTGTGTCCCTCTCTCTCTCTTTGTGTCATTCTCTGTCTCTGTTCCCCTGTCTCTCTCTGTCCCTCTGTCTCTTTCTGTCCCTCTCACTCTCTCTGACCCCATTTCTCTCTCTGTCCCTCTCTCTCGGTCCCCTCTCTCTCTCTGTCCCCCTCGCTGTCCATCTCTCTCTCTGTGTCCCCTTCTCTGTCCGTCTCTCTCTCTCTGTCCCTCACTCTGTGTCCCTCACTCTCTCTCTCTGTCCCTCACTCTGAGTCCCTCACTCTCTCTGTGTCTTTCTCTGTCCCTCTCTCTCTGTCCGTCTCTCTCTCTGTCCCTAGCTCTCTCTCTCTGTCACTCTCTCTGTTTCCCTCTCTCTCTCTGTGTGTGTCTCTCTCTTTGTCTGTGTCACTCTCTGTTTTTCTCTCTCTCTCTGCCTCTGTCCCTCTCTCTGTCTCTGTCCCTCTCACTCTCTCTCTCTATCTGTCCCTCTCTCTATCTGTCCCTGTCTCTTTCTGTCCCTCTCTCTATCTGTCCCTCTCTCTCTGTCCCTCTCTCTCTCTGTGTCCCTCTCTCTCTGTGTGTCCCTCTCTCTCTCTGTCCCTCACTCTCTCTCTGTCCCTCACTCTCTCTCTGTCCCTCTCTCTCTCTGTGTCCCTCTTTGTCTCTCTGTCCCTTTCTCTCTCTCTCCGTGTCCCTCTCTATATGTCCTTGTCTTTGTGTGTGTGTCTCTCTCTCTTTGTCCCTCTCTCGATCTCTCTCTCTCCCTCTCTCTCTATCTCTCCGTCCCCCTCTCTCTTGCACTTTATCTCTGTCACACTCTCTCTGTCCCTCTCTCTCTGAGTTGCAGTCAAATATCTGAAGGACAGGGAATCCCTAAGCAGAGACGCAGTGTTAAAATCAGTTTAAACTCTCTCCATCACACACACACACCCCCACACATAGAAACTGAATATAATGTGGAGAAATGCCCATGTGCAGCACAGATTTCCAAACTAACTCAGTGACAGATGAAAACCCCGTTCTCTGCCCAGTCCCCACTTCCAGACCCAGGGAGGTTTTGTCCCTGACCCAGGGCATGTTTCTGACTGGATATTATTACATTGCAACATGAAGGTACTGAGTGTAAAAGTTTGCTACATCCTATCATGTTATCTACTTTGCTGTCAGTGTTTTGTGAATTATATTGAAAACATTGGCAGGTGCAAGAGAATATTCTGGAAGGTGATTTGCAGTAAGAATAGAAAATGCTGAATGTTTCTGTGTAAAATGATGAGAAATTCTGATACAGTATTGTTCAGATGCTACAGCTGATCATGTACGTAAACATCAGTAAGTTGACATGATGGTAGTGCCAGCAGATAGGAGGACCCGTGATACACCTGACACTAACACGATGATTTTCTCCTTCGCCATAGCAACTGCTCACTGCCTGGATATCCCAGAATTCACCGGCCTCCCTGTTCCAGCTGCCATTAGTAAAAAAGTCATTACACTCTTAGATTGTCAATCCGAAACTGCCCAAGACATGACATGGGGGTAAAACTGGGGCTTCACTTTGAGACCAAGCCGCTGAAGTTCTGGTGGATGGCATGGTGCCCAAGAGGGACTTTATCTTCCTCCAGGACTGGCAGGGGAGGCCATGATGCTATACCCATTCAGCTTGGTTGGTGGTTGACCCCTGTGTCAGTGAGGTGCCAGCCTGCTGGGTGAATGCCCAGCAGTGTTGGAAGGAGGTCAGTGACCTTCTCCACTCCACCAGGGTAAGTACCACCCTCACTGTCTCTCTGTTACTGCACCCATCTCCCACAAAGGCTCATGTTCTCCCACTCTCACTGAATGCAGCACCTTCCCTCGGTCTGTACCAGCTGTAACAAACAATTCTACCTTCCTTAATACCGCTTGGTAATTGTCACATTTTGGAAGGAACTACCCCACACGAGAGGAGAAACAGCCAAGAGGGTTAGGGACCTCCCAACATTCTGCTCCTCGCCCCCTAACTGGGGAAGAATCCTGACCCAAACAACCACGAGAGGCTGTCTGACTGTGTCCAAGCTCCCGGACTGGGATCTGAGACTTCCCCTGACACACTGTGCTGGGCACTGTAACTGACCGTGCCCGAGCTCCCAGACTGGGATCTGAGACTCTCCTGACTCACTGCGCTGGGCACCGTGACTGACTGTGGACAATGATATCAAGCTTCCTGGGTTTGTGTCTCTGCTAAACACCATGACAATACAGCAGGCGTGTGAGCCTGATAGCTCTGGCTGAGGCGAAACACTGCTAAAGACAGGGTAAGGCAAGGCAATAATTCTGTGAGCATTGAAGTCAGCTCAAAGTGAGTGTGTATAAACACGGAGTGAGCACCCCAGAGGGCCAGCCCATGAGCTGGGTGTGTGTCCCTGAGCACAGTGTCCTTGCAGCAGCATTGCAATGTGAGTTGTCAGTGCCTCCTGAGCTACAGCATTGAAGTACAGAAGTGTACTGTCAGTGGGTCGGAGATGTGCTGGGATGGCATAGTGAGGCTGGCATGTGTCAGGTGTCGGCATTGGTGGGTGTGGAGTACATGCAGCTTCTGTTCATGCAGTTTCCCCTGAGACGTTGGTGTCCAGGATAGAAGTCTGCAGGAGCGAGCGGCAAGATGGAGTCACCAGGTACCAGGTCTGACTTTTATGTCAAATTCTCCATAATGAATTTCCCCACAGTGGGGGAGGATATGAAGCTGCAGGTTGATGGGGTGGGGGGGGTGTGGGTGATCCATAATAATGTGGCTGTGGATCATCACTAATCATTCATTCAGCATCTCGCCTCTCCCGTGCTGAAATCTTGTCTCAAGGAACAGTCCAGTACAGGAACAGGCCCTTCAGCCCAGCAGGCCCGCACTGACACACGATGCCTTTCTAAAGTTAAAACAAAAGTTTTTGCTCCGACACCCTCTATGTCATTCTGTTCCCTACTTACTCATATTTGTGCCGCGATACCTCTTCAACCTTGCTCTATTGGCTTCTTCCCCTCTATCAGTGCATCCCAGGCACTTTCACATTCTGTCCAAAAGCAAAAAAAAAACCTTACCTGTCACATCTCCTGAACTTTCTCACTTTTAACTAAAACCTACGGTCCTGAGTAATTGATATTCCTACTCTGGGCAAAAGCCTCTAGCTGTCCTTCTATCTATGCCTCTGATAATTTTGTAAATATCTATCAGGTAGCCCCATCGCCAATGAATCCCAGGTGCACACAAACCATGTGTGTTCAATTTCTCCTTTTGTCTAATATCCTCCAAACCAGACAACATCCTGGTAAACCTTTTCCATACCCTCACCAACACTTCCACATCGTTCTGCTGGTGTGGCAACCAGTACTGTACACAACATTCTAAATATGCCCGAACTAAGTTTCTCTACAGCTGCAATATGACCTGCTAACTTTCATACTGCATGCTCTGATGCATGTCTGCAAGTTTGTCGTCTGTCTTCCTGATCACCCTCTCCACCCGTGTTACCACTTTCAGGGAACTGTAGAGCTCTGCACCCTGATCCTTCGGATGTTGATGCAATCAGTATTTTTCCATCCACTTTATACTTCTCTCCTGCATTAGATCTTCTAAAATGAATCACGTCATAACTGTCCAAAGAGAGTTACATTTGTGTTTCTCTGTCCAAGTCTGTAAGTGACCTATATCCTGCTGTTTTCTCTGGCAATCTTCCTTACAATCTGCAACTCAGCCAATCTAATTACAGATCTCCAGTCACAAAAACACTGTTCCACCACTACTCTGTCTTCTATGACCAAGCAGTTCTCTATCCATCTTACGAACTTACCACCGATACAATTTCACTTCACCTTCTGTATGAGCCTGCTATAAGGAACCATATCTTAGGCCTTGCTAAGGTCCAAACGGCCAATATCCAGCCCCATGCCCTCATGAATCAATTTTGTCATTTCCTCGAAACATTCAATCAATTTTGTGAGACATGATCTTCCCCATGCAACTGTGTTGCCTGTTGCGTGTAAGTCCATTCTAGAGTGCTGTTGGAGCTGCACTCATTCAGAAAAGTGATTATTCTATGATATTCCTGACTTGAACCTTGGAGAGTAGATTAGATTCCCTACAGTGTGGAAACAGGCCCTTTGGCCTAACCAGTCCACATCAACCCTGTGAAGAGTAACCCACGCACACCCAATTCCCTCTGACTAAAACACTTAAAAATTTGGCATGGCCAATTCACCTGGCCTGCGGGAGGAAACCCATGCAGACACGGGGGGAATGTGCAAACTCCACACAGACGGTCGCCCGAGGCCAGAATCGAAACCAGGACCTTGGCGCTGTGAGTAACCATGCCACTCTTGTGGAAACAGGTCCTTCAGCCTAACTAGTCCACATCAACCCTCCGTAGAGTAACCCATCCACACCCATTTCCCTATGACTAAAACACTTCGCAATTTAATGTGGCCAATTCACCTGACCTGCACGTCTTTGGACTGTGGTGAAAACGCATGCAGACATGGGGGGAATGTGCACACTCCACACAGTTAGTTACCCAAGGCCAGAATCGAACCGAGGACCTTGGCGCGGTGAGGGAAGCAGTGCCAAACACTGAGCCACCACACCGCCCTTGATGGCAGCTGTAGACTGGGAGGTTTATTGGGCCGTGACAGTTACTATACAGTGAGAGGTATGTCGGGCCGTGATGGGTACTGTACAGTGGGAGGTATGTCGCTCCAGGAAGTTGCAGACTGTATGAGTTTTACAGAATATGATGCTGCTGCTGCCGCCAATGGGCCATTGTACCTTATGGATGCATCATCATTAGTTGTTTAGCCTGTTTAAAGTCAGTAACATTCAGTACATGTCATTGTGTGGAGGGTCTGCAAAATGTGAAGATAGCCCTTGCTCCCTATAAGGACTGTGTAGTGACCATTCTTACAGATGTATGAAATGGAGAGGTGTATCTGCAGCAGGCAGAAAGGTGACAATGTGGTCGATTCCCTCAAAAATTGCTGCAGAGCAGTCAGCATCAATACTGAGCACTATGATTAGAATAGATTCCTTACGGTGTGGGAACAGACCCTTCGGCCCAACCAGTCCGCACTAACCCTCCAGAGAGCAACCCACCTGAGCTGCACATACTTAGACTGTGGGTGGAAACCCATGCAGACACGGAGGTGAATGTGCAAACTCCACACAGGCAGTTGCCCAAGGCTGGAATCGAACCTGGATCCCGAGTGCTGGAAGGCAGCAGTGCTAACCACTGAGCCACCATGCTGCCCCATATGCCAAGGACCTGCCCTCTTCTGCCTCGCTGTGTCCTGTCAGTGGGACAGAACCTACGAGAGAGGATGGTGATATTGCCTGGGAAATAGTCCTGTTCACATAATCTTGCTTTCCAGACAATACTAATTGTTGCTTGATTAGTCTGAGGGAAATATGCAGCAGGTCAATTTTATATTTTGTATAGTGAAGAGTTAATATCACTTTATTCCTTACATATTTTAAAATAAACCAAACGTCAATATTTTTCAGTTGAGAATAATTGAAGTGAACAGTAATTGAAATACCAGAGCGCACAGCTAACTATTACACAATTCAGTGACTGTCGTAAACAGCCGTTTCATCTTCAGATCAGTGAACACACTATCTTGAAGGCAGCAAAGCTGTTGAAAATGACTTTGAGGAAAAGCCTGAATTCAGACACAGTGTTACTGGCCCTCACCATGACCTCCAAAACACTGGCCATCTCCAAAATCTGTCCAGAGAGCTTCCAAACTGGAGCTGGGCAGTAACTCACACAATCCCTCAAATAGACTGGTTACAGACACACCTGAACAATGGGGAGATGTGTGGGGGGCAGACTGTTCAATGGACTCGCACATGGCGCTGGTCCAGATGCAGTACAATATTTATAACAATGACCTGTAAACAGCCATGTCTTGCAAGTATATTTATTCTGGTGTGTCCCTAAACTCTGTAATTCTGAACCTTGGACCCGATCCTGAATGACAGTGTTGTAAAGGTGATGGACTCCCGCAGCACATGGCATCTTACATTGAATCCCTCATAAACCATATCCAGTGTATGTTAGCCCCACAATGTTTGTATCCAAACAGAATTGTGTAGCTCCATTGATGGCCAGTATCATCCCAGCCCAACGACCTTGAGTGCGACTTGAGCTGGAAATCTCTGTGTAAATGTTTACAGCATTGTTCGAACCATTAACAGCAAAGTATCTTTACTGAAGTTCCGACATTCTTTCATAATACCAACTTTTAGATTGTCCAATATGCTTAAAATCCACCCATTTATTCTGTTCACTTTTATGACAACAATATGATGAAAACAGTGCCCAACTCACAGTAAGGAACATTGAAATGATGAATATCATTCCCACACCCAAGATCACATTTTTATTAAGTGCAATAACTTTGAAATAATGCAATTATTTTCCTTTGTATTAATGTTGTGAACTAATAGTCAACTCTCCTGCTCCTCAGATGCTGCCTGAACGGCTGTGCTTTTTCAGAACCACATTTCTTTTACTCTGATCTTCAGAATCTGCAGTCCTCACTTTCTCCCTGGTAATATTCACTCATAATCATTTTTGTGGTAACAATTTCACTGTGTGTTTAAACATGTTAGTCAGACATGAATACATTTTGAATAGCTTATGTCTATCTCAGAGCTCAGTGATGTTGGGTGTGAATGTCAATGTCTGTGTGATGCTCGGTATCTCGGCCATGCCTCTGAGAGACTGACAGATTAACCCTTGATCTATTCACAACAAGCAAGTTATGGACTCAACCCAAGCAGCCTGCGCTCACAAAACCCAAAGCACAGTGTCCAGCATTGGGCATGTTTGGACAATATTTTTCATTTTAATTTATTCATAGAATATGATTGGGCCAGTATTTATTGTCCGTCTCTTGTTGCCCTTGAGAAGGTGGTGGTGAACTGCCGCACTGAACCACTGGAGTCCATGTGTTGTAGTTCGACTTCCATTACCATTCGGGAGGGACCTTGAAACAATAACACTGAAGGAACAGCAATATACTTCCCAATCATAATGGTGAATAGCTTGGAACAGAACGCGAACATGGTGGGGGTCCCATGTATCGGCTACCCTTGTCCTTCTTGATGGTCGGGCTTCAGAAATACGTTGTAAGGAGCCTTGGTAAATTTCTGCAGAGCACCGTGTAGATGGCAGGTGTTGCTACTACTGAGTATCAGTGGATGAAGGGTGAAGCTGCACTCACCCAAGGAAATGGGGGGTATTTCATCACACCCATATTCAAAATGTGTCTTATCGATGGGGACAGGCTTTTGGAGATCATAAAGTGAGTTATTTCTGCAGGATTCCTAGCCCCTGGGGTATTCTTGTGGCCAATTAATTTACATACGTCAAAGTGTGGCGCTGGTAAGGCATAACAGGTCTGAGGTACAGGAGAGTCGATGTTTTAGCATAAGCCCTTCACAGGAATGGGTAATGGAATCATATGGTCAGTCCAGTTCACGTTAACAGTAATCCCCAGGATATTGCTAGTTGGGTGCTCAGTGATGGTGGTGGCATTGAACGTTAGAGCATACGGTTCAACTTTCTATCATTAGAGGTAATCGTTGTCTGGCAGATGTGTAATGGGAATGGTTTTGTCACTGTTAAGTACACACCTGCATATTTCCAGGTCCTTGTTGCATTTAGACAAGGTCTGCTTCAGTATCTGAGTATATCACGAATGGTATTGAACATTGGCAAACATCAATGGCAAACATCCCCACTTGTGAATTTACACTGTCGGGATGGTCATTTATGATTGGGCCTCGGGCAGAGATCACTCCTATAGATCACTGATACTGTCCCTCTCTCTATTTTAGGGAGTTTGCTTCTAGTTCCACCTGCTCCAGAGGTGTTTAACAACCTATCTGAATGGAATAATATTACAATATCTACCACAAGGAGCTGAGTGAGGACTTGGTTAGCTCAATCAGTTGGACAGCTAGATATTAATACCAACAATATGGGTTCAATTCCTGCACTGACTGGGGTGATTAAAGGATTGTCCCAATCAACCTCTCCCTTACTTGAGGCATGGTAACTGTCCAGTTAAACTACCACCAGTCGTCTCTGTCTAACGAGAGAGCACCCCATCATCCCATAAGAGTATGGTGCCTTGCCTTTCAATTTCTGATTTACAGGCTTACCCAGAAAACCCGCCCCGAGGGAACTGCTGCTGAGATGGCTGCTCTCCACAAACCCCAACTACCGTCATTTGTGCCAGATATAACTTCAGCCAGTGCAGACGAGACTTATTTGCTCTAGTTATGCCGTAAATCCTGGATACGACATTTGGTCAAATGCAGTTATAATAATGTTAAAAATGCAGTCACTGTCGCCTCACCTGTAGAATTCAGTTGTGTGTTTTCTTCTTGTACATCGTTAAACCATGGCGTCAATGTGCCCAAGGGATGAGTGGCCCTGGCAGAGCCTAAACTGAGTCTCAGTGAGCAGGTTGGTGCTGAGGAAGTGCTACTTGATCCCACTGTAGATTCCAATAACATTGCAAAACTTTATTAGTGATATGGATTAGAGCAATGGGACAGTCATTGATTGTCTGATGTTTTGTCTGTGTGTGTACAGGACGCGCCTGGATCGTTTCCCACATTGTCAGGTAGATCCCAGTGCAATATCCCTGCAGGAACAGCTTGAATGGAATGTTCTCAGGGCCCACAGCTTTTGCATTATCTCATCGCTCCAGCCACTTGGAGATACCAAACAAAAATGAATTGAATTGGCTGATGACTGCCATCTGGAGGAGACTAAAATAGATCATCCCATCGATACTTCTGTCTGAACATTGTTGTGAATGTTTCAGCCTTATCTTTACTATTGTTGTGTTGGGCTCTTCCATCACTGAGGAAGGTGATATTTGTGAATCCTCCTCTTCCAGTGAGTTGTTTGATTGACCACACAATTCACCCTGATTTCATGTGACAGGATTGCAGAGACTAGATCTGATTTGTTGGTTCGATCTGTCTGTCACTGGCTGTTTATGCTATTTGGTCAGTAAGTGGTCTTGATTGGAAATGTCACCTCATTGTGAGGTGTAGCTGGTGCTGTTCTTGGCAGGCCCTCATGTATTCTCCATTGAACAAGGGTTTATCCCCTAGCCTGATGGGCAGGGTAAAGTGGAGCATATGCCAGGTAGTGACAGTGGACATTGTTCTGGAATACAATTCTGCTGCTGTTGGTTATGACTCGAATCACCTCACAAAGGCCAGTGCTGCGTTCTAGACCTATTCGAAATCTGTCCCGTTTAGCACGGTGATAGTTAGTATCTCTCAAATGAGCGTGCATGTATGTGTGACCTTGTCTCCCGGAACACTGTGTGAGGTAGTCACTGTTCCCAGTATGGTCATCATCAATGTGTCTGCAGCAGTAGGTTGGTGAAGATGAGGTCAAGTGTGTTTCTCCCTCTCAGTCGTTTCCCCCCTGCCCCGGTGCAGACTCAGTCTCGAAGCTATGTCCTTTTGGATATGACCATCTCTCCCCTCTTGGTGGGGTTTGAAATGGCCCACCCATTATACATTCTCCAGCTCTGTCACCATCTCAGTGCGTCCTCCACGTGTTGTTCAATGTGGGGGGACACTGATCCATCAGCTGAGGGAGGGGAGTCTGCAGGAGGTTTCCGTGTCAGTGTTTTATCTGACCCCGTGAGGCTGAGGGAGGGGAGTTAGAAGGAGGTTTCCATGTCAGTGTTTGATCTGACCCCGTGAGGCTGAGGGAGGGGAGTCAGAAGGAGGTTTCCAAGTCAGTGTTTGATCTGACACAATGAGGTGTTGTTATATCACATTGTTGTTAGAGCAGTCTATAGGACTCCTCTCCCAAATCTAGCCCTTGCCCCAGACGTTCGGAAGGACGGGTTTCCAGGATCTGCAGGACTTTTTATTTGTGTCACTGTCAACCGAAGGGCCTGTCCTGTGCTGTATGACACTGACTCTATTTCTCACGTGATTGGACAATCTAAGGTCTCACTCCTTCAGTTCCTCCCAGTGCCTTGTCTATTTCAAAGATTTCTATAATATTTTCTCTATTAAGACATCGCTCAATTCCATTTTTAAACTACCTACGTGTATGTCTGTATATTTCCCTGTCATCTCCTCCAGCCGCTACATCCATCTGTGTCTCAGTACCCTCCATATCTCCACAATATTTATCTCAAACTCCAGACCCATCTATCGCTGTAACTTCTGCCAGCCCCTACATCTCTCCCTATCCCTATAACTTCCAGCTGATACACCTTTCCCTGTATACTGTGACTGAATTTAAAAATACCTCACTAACCTGTTCTCGCATGCCCAGGCCACGCTATCTCTCCACCATCTCTAGCCATGTTTTCCTGTCTCTGAAACATCTGCAGCTTGCTTTCCTATCTCTTTAACATCTCCGACCTTGCCTTCCTATCTCTGCAATATCTCCTGCCTTGCTATCCTATGTCTGTAACATCTCCAACCTTGCTTTCCAATCTCTGTTCAATCTCTGGCCTTGCTTTCCTATCGCTGTAACATCTCTAGCCTTCCTTTCCTCTCTCTGTAACATCTGCAAACTTGCTTTCCTATCTCTGTAACATCTTCGGCCTTGCTTTCCTACACATCTCAGTGAATTGGTTAATTATCTTCTCCTGTAGTTTCATCTTTCTGGAGCTCTATAAAATATCCCCAGCAGTGTGTTCTGTCATCGTTTTGATCCTACCTCGGCCGATAAACCCTCATTTTAAGACACTTCCAAGATATTGCCCCTCCTTACTGCAGTAACTGACTCCTTAATTAATAATACAACACCACCTTCTATTCAACACCCTCTCCTGTCCTGCCCATATTTTACAGTATAACAGAATAATGAGTTGTTGGCCCTGACCTCCCTCAAACACGTCTCTGTGATGGCAAACATGTCACACCTCCACACATCAATTCATTCCCTTACCACATCAGTCTGTCTGATAATATTCCCAACATTAACGTAAGTTGGAATATAACACCTGGAATACTCTGTACCTCGGAGTTCTTCAGTCATTCACTTTTTCTAATCAGGCTGCTCAAACCATGATCGAAAATTATAACTCTGGCACTGAATGAACATTTGTTGAACTGTAATATCTTTTTAAAGAAAATATATTCATCAAGTGCAACTTTCCAGAACTGACCAGTCAGATCCACATACAATGAATTTCTGATGCTTAATTCCCTGCTCCACGTGCAGAGGGGACAGCCGTCAGTATTGGAGAAAATGAGGACTGCAGTTGATAGAGATCAGAGTCGAAAAGTGTGGTGCTGGAAAAGCACAGCAGGTCAGACAGCATCCGAGAAGTAGTAGAGTTGATGTTTCGGGCATAAGCCCTTCATCAGAAAGGCATTGGTGTATTCCTTTTTTTCATTCTGTGATTCAGAGGACATTGGGAACCGTACTTACTCAGGCAGGCAACACTCTATATAAGCATTGAAATGGAAACAGTGAATCAGTTGGTTGGACAGGGTGTAGAAAAGTTGATCACAGGTACAGACTGATTGAAGTACAAACAAAAGGATAGATAAATGACCTGGGTCAGATGGGGTATACCTGAGGTTACTCCAGGAAGTGATGGGAGAGATTTGTGTGCCTTTGGTGATAACCTTTGCATTGTCGTTGTCCACTGGAGTAGTGACAGATTGGAGGATGGCAAATGTTATTCCCTTGTTCAGGAAAGGGAAATAGGGATAACCATGGGAATGACAGAACTGTCCGTCTTACATCAGTGGTGGGCAAAGTATTGGAGACACTTCTGAGAGGCAGGATTTACAACTACTTAGAAAACCATCGTTTGATCAGAGATAGTCAGCATGGCTTTGTGAGGAGCAGGTCATCCCTCAGAAACCTTATTGAATTCTTTGAAGATGTAAAAAAACACACTGATGAAGGTAAACTAGTAGATGTGTTGTACAACAATTTTAGCAAGGCGTTTGATAAGGTTCCCCATTGTAGGCCCATTCAGAAGGTAAGGAGGCATGGGGCAAAGGGAAATTTGGATGTCTGGATATGGATTTGGCTGGCCCATAGAAGACAGAGGGTAGTAGCAGAAGGGGAGTATTCAGCCTGGACATCAGTGACCAATGGTGTTCCACAGGGATCCACTCTGGGACCTGTGATCTTTGTGATTTTTATAGATGACTTTGATGAGTAAGTGGAATGGTGGGTTATTAATTTTGCCGATGACATAAAGGTTGTTGGAGTTGTGGATAGTGTGCTGGGTTGGTATAGGTTACAAGAGGATATTGACAGGATGCAGAGCTGGGCTGAGAAGTGGCAGATACAGTTAATCGTTAAAAATTGCGAAGCGATTTATTTTGGAAGGTTGTATTTGCATACACCTCACAGAGTTAAAGGCAAAATTCTTGGCTGTGTGGAGTGTCAGAGGGATCTTTGGCTCCATGTCCATAGATCCCACAAAGTTGCCACCCAAGTTGGCAGGGTTGTTCAGAAGATGTATGGTGTGTTGACTTTCATTGACAGGGGGATTGAGATTAAGAGCGGAGAGGTTAATGCTCAGCTCTATAAAGCTGTGGTTCAACTACACTTGGAAATATTGGGTTCAGTTCTGGTTGTCTCATTATAGGAAACATGTGGAAGCCTCAGAGACTGTGCAGAGCAGATCTACCAGGATGCTGCCAGGACTGGAGGACATGTCTTAGGAAGAAAGGTTGAGAGAGCTAGGGCTTTTCTCACTGGAGCGAAGAAGGATGACAGGTGACATAAAAGAGGTGTACAAGATGTTGAGAGAATTGACAGAGTGGATAGCCAGAGCCTTTTCCCAGGGGCAGAATTGGCTATCACATAGGGCATAACTTTAAGGTGATTGGAGGAAGGTTTAGAGGAGTTGTCAGAGGTAGGTTCTTTATTGAAAGAGTGGTGGGTGGGCGGAATGCACCGCCAAGAGTGGTAGTAGAGTCAGGTACATTAGGGATAGTTAAGAAGACTCTTGGATAGGAACATGGAAGTTATTACATTGAAGCATATGTAGGTTAGTCTGATCTATGAGTAGGATAAAAGGCCAGCAAAACATTGAGGGCTGAAAGGCTCTGACTGTGCTGTACTGTTCTGTGTTCCAAGTTTCACTCAGTTTGTGGATTCTTATTAATTGGTAATTGTTTGAGGGAGTGAGGTGTGCAAGGGAGTGCGGTGTGTGAGGTCAGGGAGCTGGGGTGGGGCATTAGACAAAGACGTCCAGTTTTGATGTGCATTGTTACATTCATCTGAATGCCAGCACAATATGTGTGGTTACCTAGACCAGACAAAATCCACCAGGTTCAGTTATTAAAACGATTCTTGGCTTGCTGTTTGCTCCTGGTTTCTTAAAATACCTTCTGTTGGATGACCTATGAATTAGTATCTGACCCTCCACAGACATGTACAATTTTATTTTGATACTGGTGAATATGAAAGCTCATTTATTGGATACAGTTTCAGAGGGTTCAATGTGAGACACAAAATGCTGCAATAGACTGCCAATTGTGAACATTTTCACCCAGTGTCTGGTTCACGGGACAAATGTATGGAGTCTGGGGGACATGCCAGAGGTCATCACCATATGTAACTTGTGCGATGTGATTCTGAGACTCCATGTCCATACATCTACTCCATGGACCAGGCTCTGACTGAGGATAAATTTGTAAGACCTGGTTCCTGGTCAGTCACTGGTATCTAATTTAGACAGCATTTGTACCTACACTGAGAGCAGTGACAGCCTGTTGGCTAGTTTCCTGCTGCTGAAGGTGGATTCCAAATGATTCTCTGTGAGGGAATATTTGAATGACTGCCCTGAGTCAGGTTGCAAAATCTCTGGACAGATTCAGGAGCAGACCAGTGTCTCACTCAGTGCCACAGGCAGCTGTGAGGTCCAGTAGCACTGTACCCAAATTCAGGCCTTTTGGAAACCACTTTTAATGTCGGTCATGATGTAAAGTGATGGGTGTACTGATATGAACAATGATCAGGAGTTTGCCATGATTGTGAATTGGGAAACAATAAGATATGAGGTACAATTATTCAACCGAACAAAACTGCATCATATCTGAAAACAATTAAGTTGATTCTATATTGATGGAACTAAATTATAAACACGAACAACCTTTTATGATACAAAAGTAAAGAATCACATTTTGTTTTGTATCGAAAAAGAACATGTTGTTGACTATTTTAGTGATCACAATTACACATTGAATCTCAGTATTCAAATGCATACATTGTTGCTCTATCAATTGTAAAGTGGTTGACCTCTGATTGATTGCATATTCAGAGTGAACAAATGATTGACCAATCAAATCGAATTATCATTCTTATATATTTAAATATAATCAAACGATTTAATTTCTCACTGAAGTGTGTGAACACCAGCTATTTGCCAAAAAATCTATTAGTTTTAAAATAATGATGGAAAAGGATAGATTAGATGAAAAAGTTAATGTTCTAAATTGGAGAAATGCCAATTTGGATGGTATTAGGCAAGAACTTTCAAAAGCTGATGGCAGCAGATGTTCGCAGAGAAAGGTATAGCTGGAAAATGGAAAACCTTCAGAAATGAGATAACGAGAGTCCAGAGACAGTATATTCCTGTTAGGGTGAAAGGAAAGGCTGGTAGGTATAGAGAGTGCTGAATGACTAAAGAAATTGAGAGTATGGTTAAGAAAAAGATGGAAGCATATGACAGGTACAGGCAGGATAGGTCGAGTGAATCCTTCGCAGAGTATAAAGGCAGGAGGAGTATACTAGAGAGAGACATCAGGAAATCAAAAAGGGGACACGAGGTAGTTTTGGCAAATAGAGTTAGGGAGAATCCAAAAGGACTTTACAAATACATTGAGGACAAAAGGGTAAATAGGGAGAGAAGATCTTCAATGATCAGCAAGGCGGCCTTTGTGTGGAGCTGCAGGAGATGGGGGAGATACTGAACAAGTATCTTATCAGTGTTTACACAGGAGAATGACATGGGAGTTGTAGATATACCGAGTAATAGATGGTGACATCTTAAAAAATGCCCATATTACAGAGGAGGAAGTGTTGGATGTCTTGAAATGCATAAAAGTGGATAAATCCCTAGGACCTGATCGATCAGGTGTAGCCTAGAACTCTGTGGGAAGCTAGGGAACTGATTACTGGGCCTCTTACTGAGATATTTGTACGATTTAAAGCCACAAGTGAGGTGCCAGAAGACTGGAGGTTTGCGAACGTGATGCCACTGTTTAAGAAAAGTGTTAAGGACAAGCCAGGGAACTATAGACCAGTGAGCCTGACGTCAGTGGAGGGCATGTTGTTGCAGGGAATCCCGAGGGACAGGATGTGCATGTATTTAGAAAGGCAAGGACTGATTAGGGATAGTCAACACGGCTTTGTGTGCGGAAAATTATGTCTCACAAATTTGATTGAGTTTTTTGCAGAAGTAACAAAGAGGATTGATGAGAGCAGAGTGGTGGACGTGATCTATATGGACTTCAGTAAGGCACTCGATAAGGTTCCCCATGGCAGACTGGTTAGCATGGTTAGATCTCATTGGGGTACAGGAAGAACTAGCCAGTTGTATACAGAACTATCTAAAGGTAGATGACAGAGGGTGGTGGTGGAGGGTTGTTTTTCAGATTGAAGGCATGTGACCAATGGAGTGTCACAAGGATCAGTGCTGGGTCCTCTACTTTTTGGCATTTATATAAATGATTTGTATACGAGTATAAGAGGTATAGTTAGTAAATTTGCTGATGACACCAAAATTGGAGGTGTACTGGACAGCGAAGAAGGTTACATCAGATTGCAAGAGAATCTGGATCATATGGGCCAATGGGCTGAGGAGTGGCAGATGGAGTATAATTTAGATAAATGTGAGATGCTGCATTTTGGGAAAGCAAATCTTTGCAGGACTAATACTCTTAATGGTGAGGTCCAATGGAGCGTTGCTGAACAAAGAGCCCTTGGAGTGCAGGTTCATTGTTCCTTGAAAGTAGAGTCACAGGTAGATAGGTTAGTGAATAAGGCATTTGGTATGCTTCCCTTTAGTGGTCAGAGCAGTGAGTACAATAGTTGCAAGGTCATGTTGCGGCTATACAGCTCATTGGTTAGGCCACTTTTGGAATATTGCGTGCAATTCTGTTCCCCTTGCTATCGGTAGGATGCTGTGAAACTTGAAAGTGTTCTGAGAAGATTTACAAGGATGTTGCCAAGGTTGGAGGGTTTGAGCTATAGCTGGAGGTTGAATGGGCTATGGCTATTTGCCCTGGAACTTTTATAGACTGAGTGGTGACCTTAAAGAGGTTTATAACATCATGAGAGCCATGAATGGGGAAATAGACAAGGTCTTTTCCCTGGTGTGGGGGAGTCCAGAACTAGAGGGCATAGGTTTAAGTTGGGAAGGAAAAATATAAAAGAGACGTAAGGGGCAATTTTTTCCACACAGGAGGTGGTGTGAGTATGGAATGAGCTGCCAGAGGAAGTGGTGCAAGTTAGTACAATTGCAACATTTACATGGCGTCTGGATAGCTTTAGAAAGAGAAAACGTTTACAGGGATATGGGCTGAGTGCTGGCAGGTGGGACTAGATTGGGTTGAGATATTTGGTCCGTATGGCCGGGTTGGACTGAAGGATCGTTTCCATGCTGTATATCTCTTAGACTCTCTGACTGTAATTTAGAAATGACAATAATTTGATATGCATTGTCAAATAAATGGTTTATATCATTAAATTGTAGCATACAATAAGTTGAAATCTTACTATTTTTAGAATGAAAGATAAAGCACAAAGAGCGTTCCAACACAGGAATAGGCCCTTTGGCCCTACTAGCCTGTGCTGATTAAGGTCTTCCTATTTTCTAAACCTCCACTTATTTTCAAAGAATCTGTACCCGTCTGCTCCCTGCCCATTCTTGTATCTGTCAGATACATCTTAGATAATTCTATTGTGCCTGCCCCTATCTCCTCCACTGGCTACACGTTCCAGGCTGCCACCATATACGTAAATAACTTCCCACATATATCTATCCTAAACCTTTCCCCTGTCACTTTGAACTCGTGACCCCTAGTAATTGAATTCCACAATCTGGGGAAAATGCTTCTTGCTATCCACCCTGTCAATATCTCTCTTGATTTTGTAGACCTCAATCAGGTCCCCCCCCCCCCCCACCACCCCGCCACAATCTTTGCCTGTACAATTAAAATAATCCTAATCTACTCAATCTTTCTTCATAACCAGCACCGTCCATACCAGGCAACATCCGGGTGAACCTACTCTGCACTCTAGTCAAAGCATCCACATCCTTTTGGTAACGTGGTGACCAGAACTATATGCAGTATTTCAAATGCGGCGAAACCAAAGTCCTATGCAACTGTAACATGACCTGCCAGCGCTTGTACTCAACACCTGATCCAATGAAGGAAAGCATGCCATATGCTGCCTTGACCAGTTTGCTGACCTGCGTTGCCACCTTCAGGAAACAATGCACCCAGGTCCCGCTGTATGTCAATTTTCCCCAGGACTTTTCCATTTACTGAATTATTCGCTCTTGAATTGTATCTTCCAAAATGTATTACCTCACATTTGCATAGATTGAACTCCATCTGCCATTTCTTGGCCACCTCTCCAATCTATCCATATTATATTCTGCTGCATTCTCTGACAGTCCCCTTCACGATCTGCTACTCCACCAATCTGGATGTCATCTGCAAACTTGCTCATCAGGCAACCGATAGCTTCTTCCAAATGATTGTTATAAATCACAAACAACAGTGGTCCCAGCACAGATCGCTGTTGCATACCACTGGTCACAGGTATCCATTTTGAGAAATCCCCTTCCACTACTTCTCTCTGTCTCCTGTTGCCCAGCTAGTTCTCTATCCATCTAAATAAAACACCCTGGACCCCATCCAACATCATTTTCTCCATCAACCTACAATGGGGAAACTAATAAAACACCTTACTCAAGTCCTTCAGAATCTTCTCCAGCAGCTTCCCTAACACTGATGTCAGACTCTCCAGTCTATAATTACCTGGATGATCCCCGCTATCCTTCTTAAACAAGGGGACAATATTAGCAATGCTCCAGTCCTCCGGGACCTCACCCCTGTACAAGTATTCTGCAAAGATATTTGTTAAAGCCCCAGTTATTTCCTCACTCACATCCCTCAGTAACCTGTGGTAGATCTCATCCAGACCTGGGAGCTTGTCTACATTTCTACCTTTTAGAATATTCAAAACTTCCTCCCTCTTTATGTCGACTTGACCCAGAGTACTCAGAGATCTATCCCGAACCCCAACATCCGTTATGTCCCTCTCCTTGGAGAATCAAGATGCAAAGTACTCGCGAAGAATCTCACCCATTTTCTCTGACTCCATGCATAACTTTCTTCCTTTGTCCTTGTGTGGGCCAAACAGTTCTCGAGTTACCCTCTTGCTCCTTATATATGAAACGTAGTCTATTTGATTTTCCTCAACCCTGTTTGCTAAAGGTATCTCATGAGCACTTTTAATCCTCTTAATTCCTCGATATTTACTGTGAAATGTGGTTAGTGTAAAGAAAATAAACATTTGTTCGTGCGAGTGGGAACTCATACCATTTCACAATGTTTTGTGCCAAAACATATTTGAAATCCGTCTCAGTGCAAATAAAAAGCAAGAGAAGAAACCTCTTGGGAAGAGGAATTTTCAGCCACTGTCATCCCAAAGCACTTCTGAGGTAGAATATAGTGAGTGCTTGTAACAGGGGCACAATTTTAACTGAGTGGTTTGAACATGCAAATTGACTCAATTAATCAACTTGACAGTGATATCCTCGAACAAAGATTCTTGGAGTGTATGAGAGATTATTTCTGAGAGCAGGATGGCATGGAACCAACCAGAGAATGGGCTAATTTAGATTTGATATTATGTAACAAGGAAGGGTTGGTGGATGAGCTTTGCCTTGGAAGGAGTAAACACAACATGCTGGAGTTTCACATTCAGATCGAAAGAGTGAAGACTGAGTCATTCATAAGAGTTTTAGTGTTTGGCAATGATAATTATACTGGCCTAAGGAAGGATTTGGCCTGGGTGGACTGGGGGGTGGGTGGCGGTGGCAGAAAAGAATAGTCAAAGGCAGGCAGATGAAGAAATTTGGCAAATAGTTATGGAGATACTGAAGACTGAACAGGAGTTGCATAACAGGAAAAAAACATCCATATCTTGATAAGGAAGTCAAGGATAACATGAAGGCAATCCTAGTGCATATCATACTGCACATGTTAGTCACACTATGGAGGATTGGTCAAGTCAGTGGCCTCATGGTGTTATAACTGAATTCTTATGTGATAAGCATAGATTATGTTCTGGTGACCTGGGTCCAAATCCTGCCACAGCAAGTAGGGGAGCATGAATTCAAATCTGGAATTAAGAGACTGATAGTGGTTACGAATCGATTGCCAAGAAAAACCCACCTGGTTCACTAATGTCCGTTAGGGAAGGAAACTGCCATCCTTACTACAGGTTCACCACTCTCAGGCTGAAGTCCTTTCTGACCGGACGGTCCACCTGAAAGAATAATCTTACGATGGTCAATAATAGATTTACCATGGAGTTACAAAAATGAACAATTATTGAAGCATGCTGTGAAATAGACCCCAGCTTTGACTAAAGTCTCTGTGCTAATCCACATGCTGCAGAATCCAGGCAGGCTGGAGATACACACAGACGGTTTGCAAACAAACCTGAAACTACAGATCCTGTAATACTCACCTGAAGTTGGCCCTGAATGGGACAATGGAATGTTGCCCTTGAGCCAACCCATGATTGAGTCTGATTGATCAGGGTAAATGAACCTGATCATTCCATTGACAGATCCTCCTTACCTTCCCAAAAGGGCGTGAAGACTTGGAAGGATAAGAATCCCCACAAATCCCCACACAGTGCAGTAACTGGAGAATAACCAGGGAAAGAGAAGACACTTCCAAGATCATTAGAAGAACAAGAAGACATCACCAAGTCGAGCCCGGTCAACTTCTAGTGGGGTGGTTTTTGATCATCCAAAGTTAAGTTGAAGCATAAGATAATGTGTAGCGTTTATCATTGCGTTATAACACATTTTATTGTTCTAATATTAATTGTGTTCAAAAAACAAATACTGTTTGTAAGAGTTAACTCGGTTCTGTTGCTGAATATAAGATTTCAATCACCTCAATCACATTGTGCACCAGAAACAACATCTTCCTAATTTTTGACTCATCCTGCAAGTTTATCCAGAGACAATCCTGAACTGGAACTCGCAACTCTCTTTGCACTTCAGTCTTCTGATTTTTCTCTCCACTTACAAAGTAGTCTATGCCTGTATTCTTCCTACTAATGTGCACCACCTCGCACTTTCCCAAGTTGTACTCCATCTGCCACTTCTTTGCCCACTCTCGTAATATTTATTCAGTTTCTCATCTATTATTTGTTCCACACGAGTATTTCTCCAGCGTCATTTTCCAGTGCCCCAATATCCACTTCTGCTTCTCTTCTGCCATTTATATGTCTAAAGAAACTCTTACAGTTGTCCTTTATATCACTGGATAGCTTAACCTCATATTTAATCTTCTCCGTCCGTATTTCTTATTTTGTTGCCATCTGTTCATCTTTGAAGCTTCCAAATCTTCTGGTTTCGCACTGCTATTTGCTTTGTTATCTGCTTTCTATTATCCTTTTACGCTAGGCATGACTGTCCCAGTCATCCATGGTTGCCTCATCCTCGCTGTACAATGCATCTCTTACCTCGGGATAAATCTCTGCTGTAACTCCTAAATTGTTCTGAGAAACTCCCGCCATTATTTTTCCACTATATTTCCTGCTCGGCTCCTCTCCCTGTCAATTCTATCCACCTCCTCCCTTGTGTCTTTAAAAGGTGTATTTAGTTAGCTGTAATATTAACTCCGATTCTACTTTCTCCGTCTCAAATTGAAGAGTAGGTTCAATCATAGTATGATCACTGCCTCCGAAGGTTCCTTAACCATAAGCTTCCTTATCAAGTCTGCCTCACTGCACAGCTCTAAATCCAGTATTGCCCGTTCCCTAGTTGCCTGCAACATAACCTGCTCCAAAAAGCCATCTTGTAGACATTTCACAAATTCCTTTCCTTGCAAACCACTACCACTGATTTTCCCAGTCCACTTGCATATTGAAATCCCCCCCAGTTACTGTAACTTTGCCTTTCCTACATATCGTTTCTATCTCCTCGTCTCTCATGCGCTCCAGCTTCTGACTACGATTTGTCGACCTGTACATAACTCCAACCACGGGTTTTCACCTTTCCGGTTCCTCAATTCTACCCACACACATTCCACACCATCTGACTCTATTTTAAGTAATGGAACTGAGTGATGCGACTGCAAAACACTTTAGCATTGTCTCAAATTTATAGTTTAGACATGAAGTAACAATATTTCATTGTCAATTACTTTGCACTATGGCAACAGTGTATTTCTTTGGCCAAATATTCTGTCTTTATTACGGAAGAATACAAACTTCAGCGTGGGTTTCCTCCGGGTGCTCCGGTTTCCTCCCACAGTCCAAAAATGTGCAGTTTAGATGAATTGGCCAAGCTAAATTGCCCGTAGTGTTAGATGAAGGGGTAAATGTAGGAGATGGGTCTTGGTGAGTTGCGCTTCGGCGGGTCGATGTGGACTTGTTGGGCAGAAGGGCCTGTCTTCACACTGTAACTAATCTAAAAAAAACTTGAAACTGTTCGAGAAGGAAGATATGAAGAGGACATGAATCTATAAAGAGATTAAGGTGGGTCAAGTGAACAAGCAAATATTGGTGTATGGAACATAACAGGAAAAATGTGTTTGTGCTAAAAGATATTGGTGGGTTGAATGGAAACAGAGTGTATTATTTCAGTGGAGAGATTGGCTTTAGGCACAGTGGAACCGGGCACTTGGATTACAAAATAAAAATTTGATGTGTACATCAAATGTTTAGGGAGGTAAGACAAATGTTGAAACTTCCTGAAATAGAATACATTTAAAAGTTGTGACGATTTTGTACAGATTTACAATGCAGTGGTGTAACCACATTGAGAGAGCGATGGCCGCAATGATATGAAATGCAATCCAGAAAAGATTCACTCAGATGACTCTTGTGAGGAGCGTTTATTTCAGGAGGAAATCTTAAAATGATTGGCTCTGGATCTGCTGGGGTTTAGGCGAACATCATGTGGTCTTGCTTAACCTCAAAATATTCCAAGTAGTCTTTCAAGTTGAATTCTAAAACAATATTTCACCTTGTGTGAGAGATTACCATGAGTGGATGGAGAGGAAAACAGAAAAATGTCTCTGTTAAGAAGATGGTGATTTGGTGTCATCCTCTCAGAGTGTTGTGTCTTTGTACAATTCTCTTCCCAGATAGCGATGTAGGATAAGGCATTGAATATTTCTAAGGCAGAGGCAGGCGGATTCTTGACTAAGAATGATGCACGATTATTGTAAGGGCAAATGAGGAATGTGCGATTGAGGTCACAATCAGATTATCCACCACCTTAGCATATGATGGAGTTGTTTTGATTCCTTACTTCTGATGCTAGGTTTTACATTTCTGTTGTCTTTAGATACTGAAAATAAAATAACACAGTTCTCACAATTTCAAAGACAGCTACAAACTTCAGATCAACAAAATGCCCTTGTTGTTTAATAATTATTAGAAAATCGGATTGTCTTTTTAGTTCATTTAGGATTTTAATGGAGCTAGACCAGCATTAATCGCCCTTGAGACGTTCCAGTCCAGTTGATGTTGGTCCATCCAAGTGGCTGTTGGGAGGGAGGGCCAGCAGTGCATCTCATGTGCTGGTCTAACTGGGAGTAAATATTACTGGTGAGGAACAGCTCGCAGGATAACAGACTCTTTGTCAATACGAATATATGGGAAGGAATTTATTACTCTTCAGGGAAATAACAACTTTACACGAGAAGTCTATATAATAATGAAGCGAAGTCTGTTTCTTTGTTATTGGTGAACTTAAAATAATGCTGTCAAACAGCTGGAATACTGTGGATGCTGTGTTGGACGATTCTTACACTGAGCATGTGAATTATTCTGGATGATTTCCGAGATGGCTGGGCTGTCCTAGGTTGAGTAAGTGCTGATACTCCATGGGATGATGCTTGTTTGTAATCTCACCACTTACTGAGCACAGTTCGTTGGAAAAAAACAAGTCCAATTGGTTGCTGCTTCAGAATTTATCAGACATTTCATGGCTGCCACCACATGGAATCATGTAATAAAGACAAGGCCCGTCGAGTCTGCACCACCCAGTGCTGATACACGTGTTTTATAATGTTTGTGAGGTTCCCTTCCTGAACCATCCTCCCAGGCAATGCATTTTTGACACATATCATGCTCTGAGTTCGAAACAGATTTCACAAATCCTCTATTAGTATATTCTCTTTGACTCCAAACCTATTTCCCATTGTTTTTGACCCTTTTACTAAGGGGAATAGTTGTTGTCTGTTCACTCGTCCCATACCTCTCATGCTATAATACACCTCTGTCAGGTTCACCCCTCACCTTTCTCTGCTCCAAAAGCAAATCTAACCTATCTTCATTGTTTGTGTTCTCCCTTGTCTTGTTCCATCTTCCAAAGTGCACCATCTCACACATTTCAGTGTAACCTTTTATCAGTCATTGATCTGGCCATCTGAAAATCTGTTTGTACCCTCCTGTAACCAACACGTTCCTGCTCACTGTGACCCACCTGGATAATCATTGTGTCATCTACAACATTGTTTATCATCCACTAACATGTCCCACCACCCCATCTCCCACATTTTGATCTTCACAATGTATGAATTTCAGAAACTAACCTTGATTTTCTTCCTGTTCTACCAATGTGGTTGCCGAATTGGGAAGTCCAGTCTCTTGTTTTTCCTATTTTGGTGAATTTACACCGTGAATCAGTTGTGGTCTTTTCTGAGGGAGCCACAAACAGTATTTTGGACAGGGAGCTGAATCCTGCTTTTATGCTCCGCTCCTCTGCATGTATTATTCATAATGCTTGGACATAATTAATCTTAGCCTAGCGTTTGGCACCTTGCCCTGCAGCATTTTCATTTTACGTGGGCCTGCAGCTTATTCTTTACAACATTCCCTGCAATAGTCAGAGCTGAAAGTACCCTTTCATCTGCAGGATGGACACAGGCTCATTCATTATTTTTGTTTGAAAGAGCTGGAGCAATGATGATAAAGATTGAATTAAATTCTGGATTATAAGCACACTATAGAAGATAATTCACGTTCTCATTCCTACACTAAATTGGAAGCAAATTAAAAGAACAAACACCCACCGATTTGAATATAGTTTGGAAAGTGATGTCATGTTGAAATAATGCATTAAGGAAGATCATGCATGAATTTTCTTTTGAATATTGCGAGGATATTGCTCAAACAAACAGTGTTCTTCTCTTTTGCTCCTTATTCTTTCAACTGATCTTCCCGTGTAATTTGCGGTGAGATCAGAGTGACTTCCCTTTCAATCGAAGCAGGACTTGACTGAAGGTAGAATCAAGGACCCTGAGCAAAACTGTGGTTAATGGGAATTAAAGAACATTCTGCCCTGGGAATGGGAACAAGAGAAAAATCAGTCTCTGAAAGGTATCTTCCAAGATGCATGTCATCCTGACTAGGGACTAATTTGCTGGTCCTTCACAAGTATTTGTTAAAAATCTTGGAATGCCCCTACAAATAGCTCTGTCTGGATCTGCATCACTTTGGATTGAAGAGGTAAAACAGGGCAACTCTGTGTCACTTATTCCAGAGCCATTGAGGATGACAAATAAACTCTGCCCTTGCTCGTGCCTTCCAAAACCCTGGATGAATATGTCTTGTTAAAAAATACAAAGATATTTTATGTTTTCATAGATATATAGAAACTCTCGGAAAGGTAAGATCTTGCTGGATGAGTACAATGCCAGTGACATCAGGAGCATGATAAGACATTTAAGTACTGATCCCAATTGTTAACAATCAGTTACTTTCAGAGGATTGATCATGTAATTTCATGACCACCGAGTTCAACATTTTCATAATGCATTATGACAATGGCAATAAACTATCGGTATTTGGGGAGCTGTCAGGCACATAGTTTTTCATCTTTCATTCAAAAACCATAACCAAATTCTTGAGCATCAACAGAAATGGCAGCTTCGCTGTTCCCTTTCAGATCAGACAAATATCCACTGTCCAGAAGACTAACTAAGTTGAAAGTGCAGGAAAACATTTGCAGGGTCTGATCAGAGAGAAACACAATTAACTTTTTGATTCCAAAACGAGTTTTTCAGAAGTGGATCATATCAGACTCAATATGCTGCCTCTGTTTCGACCTCCAGATCCTGACTCATCCGTGGTGATTTGTTTAGAACAAAGAACATAGAACAGTACAGCACAGAACAGGCCCTTCAGCCCACGATGTTGTGCCGACCATTGATAAGGTAAAGCTTATGTACGAACTCTCAAATGTCTGTGAACATATGCATGTCCAGCAGACTCTTAAATATCACCAATGACCTCACTTCCACAACTGCTGCTGGCAACGCATTCCATGCTCTCACAACTCTCTGACATCTGCTCTATACTTTCCGCCTAAAGGCTTAAAACTATGACACCTCATGTTAACAGTTGCTGCCGTGGGAAAAGGATTTTGGCTATCAACTCTATCTATGCCTCTCATTATCTTTTACGCCTCAATTAGGTCCCCTCTCTTCCTTCTTTTTTCCAAAGAAAAAAGTCCGAGCTCAGTCAACCTCTCTTCGTAAGATAAGCCATCCAGTCGAGGCAGCATCCTGGTAAACCTCCTCTGAACCGTCTCCAAAGCATCCACATCTTTCCGACAGTAGGGCGACCAGAACTGGACACAGTATTCCAAGTGCGGTCCAACCAAAGTTTTATAGAGCTACAGCAATATCTCACGGCTCTTAAAATCAATCCCCCTATTAATGAAAGCCAAAACACCATATGCTTTCTTAACAACCCTGTCCACCTTGGGTGGAAATTTTAAGGGATCTATGTACCTGCACACCAAGACCCCGCTGTTCCTCCACACTGCCAAGAATCCTGCCTTGAATCCTGAACTCAACTTTCAAGTTTGATCTTCCAAAATGCATCACCTCGCATTTATCCAGTTTGAATTCCATCTACCACCTCTCAGCCCATCTCTGCATTTTGGCAATGTCATGCTCTAGCCAACAACAATCCTGTATACTGTCAATGATACCTCCAAACTTTGTGTCCTCTGCAAACTTGCTAACCCATCCTTCAATCTCCTCATCCAAGTCATTAATAAAAATTACAAACAGTAGAGGCCCAAGAACAGAGCCCGTGGAACACCATTCACCACTGACTTCCAAGCAGAATATTTTCCGTCCACAACCACTCGCTGTCTTCTGTCGACCAGCCAATTCTATATCCAGACAGTTATATTTCCCTGTATCCCATACTTCCTGACCTTCGGAACGAGCCTACCATGGGGAACCTAATCAAATGCCTAACTGAAGTCCAGATACACAACATCCACCGCTCGACCCTCATCAATTTGTCTCGTAACATCCTCAAAGAACGCAGTAAGATTTGTGAGGCATGACCTGCCCCTCACAAACCCGTGCTGACTGCCTTTAATCAAGCCATGCTCTTCCAGATGTGCATAAATCCTATCCCTCAGAATCCTTTCTAACACCTTGCAGATGACAGACTTGAGACTAACTGGTCTGTAATTTCCGGGGATTTCGCTATTTCCTTTCTTGAAAAGAGGAATTACATTTGCCTCCCTCCAGTCCTCAGGTACGACTCCAATGGAGAACGATGATGTAAGGATCTTTGCAAGTGGCGAAGCAATCACATTTCTCACTTCCCAAAGCAGCCGAGCACAAATCTGATCTGGCCCTGGCGACTTGTTAGTCTTCATGTTTGTCAAAGTTTTCAGCACATCAGCCTCCTCAATCTATCTGTTACAGCATGATTACCTGCTCCTCAATGGTTTCATTCACTACAAGGTCCTTTTCGTTCGTAAAGACAGAAGCAAAAACCTCATTTAGGGCTTCCCCTACCTCCTCAGACTCTGTACACAAGTTCCCTATGCTATCCCTGATCGGACCTACTCTTTCTTTGACCATTATTCTTCCTAATCCTTCCTGCCAAGCCTTTTTCCTGCCCCCTCCTGGCTCTCCTCAGGCCATTTTTGAGCTCCTTCCTCGCCTGCCTGTAATTCTCGAGAGCTGAGCAAGACCCTTGCTTCCTCCACCTTACGTAAGCTGCCTTCTTTCTTTTGACGAGAAGCTCCTCCACTCTCTTCATCCAAGGTTCCTTTATCTTACCCCTTCTTGCCTGTCTCAAAGGAGCGCATTTATGCATCACTTGCAACAACTGTTCCTTAAACCGTCTCCACATGTCTAGAGTGGCCTTTCCATGGAACAATTGCTCCCAGTCCATGCTTCACAACGCAGTCTGATAGTATCATAGTTTCCTTTTCCCCAACAAAATATCCTCCCATTGTGCCTGCTTCTCTCCTTCTCCATAGCTAAGTAGAATATGAGGCATTTGTGGTCGCTATCACCAAAATGCTCTCTCACCGCAACAGTTGACACCTGCCCCTGCTCATTGCCGAGCACTAAATCCAAAATGTCCTTTCCCTTCCTCGGCCTGTCAACGTACTGAGTTAGGAAACCCTCCTGAACACACCTTACAAAAACTGCTCCTTCCAAATCATCTGCTGGAAGGAGGTTCCTAACAATATTGTGAACGTTAGTCACCCATTACAACTACCCTATTCCATTCACACCTTTCCAAAATATGCCGACCTATGCTTTCTTCAATCTCCCAGCTTCTATTGGGGGGGCCTGTAGTAAACCCGTAATGAGGTGATTGCTGCCTTACTGTTCCTAATTTCCACCCATACTGACTCAGTAGGCAGACCCTCCACGATAATGGTAACTTCTGTAGATGTGATACCCTCTCTGATTAGCAGTGCTACACCCCTTCCTCTTTTTACCTCCTCCTTATTCTTTTTAAATGTTCTAACCCCTGGAACATCCAGCAATCATTCCTGCCCCTGAGAAATCCACGTCTCTGTTATGGCCACAACATCATAGCTCGAAGCTCATCACTTCTATTTACATTTTCCCCAGTATTACCTTGGCACAGTGACTCCGTTTTGGGGGAGGGGGCGGGGACGAGGGAATGGTGTCTCAGTGGTTAGCATGGTTGTTGCACAGTACCAGGGACCCGGATTGGGGACAGTGGGAGTGGGAGGGTGTATGGTGTCTCAGTGGTTAGCCCGGCTGTCTCACCGTACCAGGGACCTGGTTTGGGGGGAGGGGTGGGGGACATAATGCCTCAGTGTTTAGTACGGCTGTCTCACAGTACCATGGACCCGGTTGGAGAGATGGGGGTGGGGAATTGGGCCATGGTGTCTCAGTGGTTAACACAGCTGTCTCAAAGTACCAGGGACCCGGTTTGTGGGGAGGGGAGGGGGGCATGGTGACTCAGTGGTGAGCACGGCTGTCTCACAGTACCTGTGACCCGATTTAGTCAGGAGGGGGAGGGGGGCATGGAGTCTCAGTGGTTAGCACGGCTGTCTCACAGTACCAGGGATCCGGTTTGGGGGTGGGGGAGGGATGCATCGTGTCTCAGTGGTTCGGACGGCTGTCTCACAGTACCAGGGACCCGGTTTTGTGGGGAGGGGAGGGGGGCATGGTGTCTCAGTGGTTATGACGGCTGTCTCACAGTACCAGGGACCCGGTTTTGTGGGGAGGGGGAGGGGGCATGGTGTTTCAGTGGTTAGCATGACTGTCTCACAGTACCAGGAACCTGGTTTGGGGAAGAGTGGGAGTGGGAGGGGGTGCATGGTGTCTCAGTGGTGAGCACGGTTGTCTCGCAGTACCAGGGACGTGGTTTCGGGGGGATGGGGGGTGCATGGTGTCTCAGTGCCTTTGACATCTTCCAAAACCTTTCTCCAAACACCTTAAAGTTATGCTCACCTCGTGACAACCATTTTCACCCTGGGAACAAGTCTCTGGCTATTTACTCTGTCTGTAACTCTCACCATCTTGTTCAGCTCTATCAAGTTACCTCTCATCCTTCTTTACTCCAATGAGAAACGCCATAGCTCCCTCAACCTTTCTTCATAAGACAAGCCCTCTAGTCCAGGCAGCATTCTGGTAAATCTCCTCAGCAGCTGTTCTAAAGCTTCCATATCCTTTCTATAATGAGGCAACCAGAACATTTCAAATGTGGTCTCACCAGAGCTTTATAGCATAATCTTGTGACTCTTCAACTCAGTCCCCCTGCTGATGAAAACCAACACACCATATGCCTTCTTAACAACCCTATCAACTTAGGTGGCAAAAGAGAGACCTGCAGACATGGACCCCAAAATCCGTTTGTTCCTCCACACTGCTACGAATCCTACATTTGACCCAGTAATCTGCATTCAAATTCAACTTCCAAAATGAATCCCTTCACAAAATAGGAAATTGGAACAGAATTAGGCCATTTAGCCCCTTGGATCTGCTGTGCCGTTTGATCACAGTTAAAATTTTTCTCAGCCACATTCTCCTTCCCTCACCAACTGACCATTGATTCCCTTATTCATGGAAAACATACTTATCTCTATCTTAAAGAGACCACTGTGTGTGCGGGCGTGTGCATGTGTTTGTGTGTAAGTGTCCATATCTGTATGGATACGTGTTGTGTATTTAATGTGTCTATGTATGTATGTGTGCATCTCTGTGAAATGATAGCTCTGTGTTTTTGGGGGTAAATTCATTGAAATTAAGATAAACCCTTACCCCCCTCCTCCACCTCTCCGTCTGTCCCTGTTAAGTTTATGGTCATACAATGCCACCCCCTGCTGGTCTCCCCAAGCCACTGCACAAGTGTCATTTTTTTCTATCAGAGGACATTAAATACTGGGAATATCTCACATTGCACGGCTGTTTGGTTTTGCAAATATCTCTGGATGCACAGAAGAGTTTGTCTGATACCTAGATATATTCCCACCACCCCTGGGCCAGTTTCAGGACTTTTCAATCATTTCTCACTTACACCTTCTCGCGGTGAATTATAGAATATTTCAATTTAAAGAACGTGTAATAAATTAATCACATCACCTTACAAATGGTTTGGTAAGAATTGCTTGGCTGCAGTTGCAGTGGAAATACTATTCAAGGCTCTGGTTTCTTGCCCGTGCCACATGCTAGTGAGGCAACGAATAGGGAGAGAGAGAGAAGGTGAACACGTGACTGCAGGGATGGTGCAGGAGGGAGGGTTTTGTATTCTTGGATAATTGGGGCTCTTTCTGGAGTAGGTGGGACCTCTACAAGCAGGATGGGCTTCATCTGAACCAGAGGGGTACCAATATCCTGGGGTGGGGGGGGGGGGGCGGTGGTGGAATTCGCTAAGGCTATTGAGGTGAGTTTAAACCAATCCAGGGGATGGTAACCAAAATTGTAGTTATATAGAAAGGGTTGAGAGTAGGGAGGTCCAATATCCAGTTTCACGGATGCAAGACGGCACCGGCAAGCAAGAGGTTGATTTGAAGTGTGTCCACTTCAATGCCAGGAGCACCCGGAATAAGATGGGTGAACTTGCAGCATGGGTTGGTAGCTGGAACTTCAATGTTGTGGCCATTTTGGAGACATGGTTAGATCAGGGACAGGAATAGTTGTTGCAGGTTCCAGGATTTAAATGTTTCAGTAAGAACAGAGAAGATGGTAAAAGAGGGGGAGGTGTTACATTTTTGGTCAAGGAACGTATTGCAGTTGCAGAAAGGATGTTTGAGGACTCGTCAACTGAAGTGGAATGGGTTGAAGTTAGAAACAGGAAAGGACAGGTCACCCCGTTGGGAGTTTTCTATAGGCCTCCGAATAGTTCCAGAGATGTAGAGGAAAGAATAGCAAAGATGATTCTCGATAGGAGTGACAGAGACAGGGCAGATGAAATGGGCAACTTCAACTTTTGAAATATTGAACAGGAACACTCTAGTACGAGTACTATAGAGGGGTCTGATTTTGTCCAGTGTGTGCAGGAGGGCTTCCTGCCATAGTGTATAGACAGGCCCACAAGGGGCGAAGCCACATTAGTTTTGAAACTGGATAATGAGCCTGGTCAGGTGTTAGACTTGGAAGCAGTTTGGTGATAGCAATCACAATTCTGTTATGTTTACTTTATTGATAGAAAGGGATAGGTGTATACCACTGGGTAAAAGTTACAGCTGGGGGAAAGGCATCTACGATGCCATTAGGCAAGATTTAGGAAGCATATGATGGGGAAGGAAACTGCAGGGTATGGGCACATTAGAAATGTGGAGCTTATTCAAGGAAAAACTACTGTTTGTCATTGATATGTATGTACCTGTCAGGCAGGGAGGAAGCTGTAGAGTGTGGGAGCCGTGGTTTGCGAATGAAGAGGAATCTCTGGTCAAGAGGAAGACGGCGACTTATGTTAGGATGGGATGTGAAGGCTCAGTTAGGGCACTTGAGGGTTACAAGGTAGCCAGGAAAGACCTAAAGAGAGGGCTTTGGAATGCTTTGCCTGCAACAGTAGTAGATTCGCCAACTTTAAGTACATTTAAGTCGTCACTGGACAAGCATATGGACGTACATGGAATAGTGTAGGTTAGATCGGTTTCAGATTGGTTTGACAGGTCGGCGCAACATCGAGGGCCGAAGGGCCTGTACTGGACTGGAGTGTTCTATGTTCTATGTTCGCCTACCTCCTCCGACTCCTGGCGCAAGTTCCCTCCACTATCCTGATGAGCCCTACTCTCACTAACGCCATCATCTTGTTCCTCACAAAAGTCTTTTTCATGCCCGCTTCTCGCTCTCCTGAGATTATTCTTCACTTCCTTCCTGACGACCTTGTAACCCTCTAGAGCTCTGTCTGATCCTTGCCTACTTAACCCTAAGTCATTTTCCTCCTTCCTTTTGAGATATTCTACATCCATTGATACAATAGAGATATGGAGCTGTAAGTATATTGGAGCTGCACGTCCTGTCACTTCCAGCATGGGCTGCAGGTTTCTCCACTCTGGGCTGTGATCTAACACAGGGTTACTGAACAATGCACTGGGGCAGTGTACACAGTCCTGCATGCTGGGAGGGTAACTGCTCCTGGTTTACAGTTCATTGCACTGGGGTGGCGTCTACTGCTCTACATGCTGGGAGGGTAAATACTGCTGTCTTATATAACTGCTGGAGAGGCAGGTCATGGTCTGCTATGGTCTGCACAGATTGCTGGGTTGTATTGAGCAGTACACTAGCCTGGTCTGAACACTGCTACATGCTGCACAGATATATCATCTGGATTATGGTGTCTGATTCTGTGACGTGGATTTCAGCTGATTTGTCAGCACATTTATTTTATATTCTTATTTTTTGTTATTGTACCTAAGAAAGTACTACTCATCCAATTAATCCCAATTGTCTGAGAAGAGCCACGTTTACTGAACTTGTCGATCAAGTAATCATCCAATTATCACATGAATATCCGTCTTTCTGTACCTTAACCTGGCCGTTGGTGCTCATATCCCTGGAATCCCAGGGAAATCATTATGAAGCTCAGAAACAATGTGCAAAATGTATGGCTTGTGGTCTCCTGTACGTCCCGGTTTTGGGTCCCATTTGGATCCCTAGTGTATCGAGAGCTGGCATTGCGAAGCTCAGAAGCAATGAAATGGTATGTGTCAGACTGCTGTTCACTTCCCGGTGTGTTCCATGTGGTGCTCCATAGACAGGGGTGTGTGTGATGGGTTGTCGATCACTTTCCTGGTGTGACTCATGTGGTACTCTATGGACAGGGGTGTGTGTTTGACTGTTGCCCACTTCCTGGTGTGTCCAATATCGTACTCCATAGACAGGGAGGTGTGTGCTGGGCTGTTGTTCACTTCCTGGTGTGCCCCATGTGGTACCCCATAGACATGGGTGCATGTGTTTGACTGTTGCTCACTTCCCGGTGTGTCCCATGTACTGCTCCATGGACAGGGGTGTGTGTGTTTGGCTGCTGTTCACTTCCCGGTGTGCCCCATGTGGTGATCATTGGACAGCTGTGTGTGCTTCTGGTCTATTGTTTATTTCCCGGTGTGCCCCATGTGGTGCTCTATGTTGGTCAGGGGTTCCGGCAGCTTTAGACATGCCTTTGAACCTTGGAATGTGCGTGTCCACTGAACACCTGTGCTTGCCCCTCTCAGATGATTGTGTGATCAATAACATGAGGAAACCTCTCGAGTATAATTGTAAAAGAGCAGGCATCGAACTTGTAGCTGAGTGGCTTCTGACTGACTCCTGTTATAGAAAAGTTAGTGGAGGTTAGTTGATGGTTTGCTGGAGGTTGTGTGTGACCCGCCTCAGACATTCAGGGAGACCTGAGGATTTGGTGACCCAACTTTGGATGGAGCATAGGGACTGTAGTTACAACACCTGCGTCTGTAAGATGAACAACAAATGGAGCAGAGGCTGCAAAGAGAGGAAGATCTGAAAACATGGAGTGAGTGTGCTTGGGGAAAGGGATCTGCTGTATCCACTCTGGGTTTTCCAGGAACAGCTTCCCAAGTTACATTTAACTCAGGAGCAGAGTGTGAGGGTCCCTGATTGAACAAGGAGCTGGTCACAGTGTGGTGTCACTTCCTTCAAGACGATCTGCATCTTCACACCAGGGGGAGGACAGTGCTGCCAGGGTCACTGTTTCACTCAGCTTCTATGATCCCGATCTTTCCAGGCAGGAGTGGGTGATAGGTCCATCATCTCCCAGTGTGCCGACATCAACATCACCATTTGGAGACGGAGGATATATTTGGTGGTTGAGAGCAATGCGGTCCCTGGGAACATCAGGGGGATGGAGCAACACTTCCCGTGTCTGATCGGCTCAGAATGAACCCTCCAGTACACACTGCATCACTAAGTCCTGTAGTATTTTTCCGTTTCAGTAACATACTACCTACCATTCTTCCTAAAGAAAATGACAGATTGTATATTATCTTTAATCCCATTTCCTAAACTTTTATCCATTGACTTCACCTGTCCATATCCAATTACAGACTCTCCACCTTCCCTTGATAATTTAGTTTCCTATTTATCTTAGTTTAATCGCCATGCATAGTTACAGTACATTTGTTCCACTCCTCCTGATCATTGATACAGATTGTCAAGAGCTGTGTACCTAGCACTGGTCACTGGTGACGTTCTGTCAAACTGAGTAAGGCTGATTTATCCAGAGTTTCTGCTTCCTGTTTGATCACCAGTCCTCCCCCATTTATATGTAACACATTCAAAGGGCTGAATAAGAACGAGGAGCATCAGTTCAGCAATCCAGCCCCTCAGGCCTCTTCCGACATTGAATACAATCATAGCTGATGTCATTGCGGCCTCAGTTCCACGTTCCTGTCCGCTCTCCATATTCCTTCAAATACTCAATATCCCAGCACCTAATGCACTCTGGGGCAGTGAATTACACAGATTCCCAACCCTGTGACAGAAGTATTTTCTCCTCACCCCTGTTTCATTTCTCCCCCACCTCATCCTAAAACTATGGTTTTAGGATCGTTTGAGATTGTCCCATATGAGGAAATATCAACTTCACATCTACATTGTCAATCACCTTTGACATCGTCCAGACCTCTGTCATCTCTTCTCATTTTTCTATACTCCAGGCAATATTGGCCTGAACTGTTCAATCTCTCTTCAGAGGACAATCTCCTCATCTCTGGAGTAAATCGAGTAAACCACTTCTGAACTGCCTCCATGGCAAATACATCCGTCCTACAGTCAGGAAACCAAAACTGCACACAGTACTCAGTTGCCATCTCACACCTCCCTCCCTTTATAATGAATTGTTTTAGAAATAAATGCCAAAGTTGCACTTGCCTTTCTCATTATCTGCTGTACCTACATCGGAGTATTCTGTAGTATGGACGCAGACAGCCAGATCCCTCTGTACCTAATCATTCTAAAGTCTCTCTCCATTTGGATAATAATTTGCCTTTCTGCTACACTGATCCAAACGGATACACTCATACTTTTCGTTGTTCAGTTTCTTCTGTCAAATGTTGCCCCAACCTATCCATATACATTTTCTAACTTTCTTGCATCTTCATTGCAATTTCTCAACTGAGTTAATTTGTTAATTTGGTTAGAACATTATCTATCCTCTCAACTACTTAAGACTATAGATTGTAAATAGTTGGGGCCTGGGGACCAAGACATATGGTTTCCTAAAAGTTGAATTTTGCCAACAGAAAATGACCCGTTCTTTTCCATCTCACTGCATTGTGTTGCCTCACCAAGCCTCTATCCAAGCTGATAAATTACTTTTAATTGTAAACGATCTTATTCTTCAGATGAATCATTTGTGCAGAGTTAAGCAATGCCTTCTGGAAGTCCAAATATTTCATCTCTAGGATCACCATGATCAAAATCATGTTGATTCTGATGGATTGTGGTTTGACTTTTCAAATTTCTTGTCATTAATTCCTGAATAATCGACTTTAACAATATTTCTTAAATTTCAACAGTTTTCTCACTACTATATATTCCATCGTGAAGGTGATAATTCTAAATTCTTACCGCTCTATAATCTCTTTGTTTGCTCCAATCCTGGAAAATTGGCACATGGCGTGAAATGACCTGCTCTGATTGCTCTGTAAGAGGTCGGAGTCGCTGAATGGACTCATTCTCTTCCTTGTGCACAAAGTCGGTGGGCTGATGTCTTTCTGGTGTTCCACATCACAGTCTCGATGGTCTACCTTTCCTCCTCCTGTTGATGCGTAAGATTCGTGAGGGCTTATGTAACCTTCCTGTTGCTGTGTCACGGTTTGAGGGGCTGAAAACACCTTATCATATTCCTCCATCACAGGCTGGAGATACTGAACGGTCTCTCCTGCATCCCTGATGTCGGACTGAGGGAATGATTGGCCTTCTTCTGTTCCCATACATGAGACAAGTGAGGTAAACGTCTTCCTCCTTTCCCATAAGAAATCTTATAGGTTGCATCCTTCTCCAATTCCCGTGCAACAGGCTCGAAGGGACTGAATATCCTCCTGTATCCCAGTGCACCAATCTCCAGTCCCTCTTCCAGTTCATATGTTACAGACTTGAGGAGGTTGAATAGACTGATCCTATTGCTACATAACAGGGTACTGGTGGTGCATGGCCTACTCTGGGCCCAGTGTTATCGATGAGGAACTGACTGGCCTCCTCCTGTAACTGTATATCAGGCTCCAGGGTCTGAACAGCGTCTTCCTGTTCTGGTGTAACAGGGTCAATGTCCTTCGAGACACTACCTCCTAATAAATGACAGAAGGTGCTGACCGAGAGAGTGCCCGTACTCTGAAGCACTCTCGTCTCCATATCTGACTTACAGAGATGAACCATTATTATAGACTTTTTATGTATAAAGTCATGAAGATGAAAGTAACAAAAGAGGTCCCTCCCAGATACCTCATATTCCTGGCTCAGCTGCTCAAAATTCATCATGACTTCCCCGTCAAAAAATTCTCCCAAACAGGAAACTCATCCGGACACCCAGAGCCTAAAGCCAGAATCCATCAGAATCCGGCTGGAATCCTACAAATCCTACAGTGGGAGTGAAAGCCAAAGTTTTTGTTTTGTAAAGTGCCCTCCACTTGTCCCATCATTCACCGTGCTTTCACTCTGTTAAGGACAATCGGTTTCTGCAATTCTCCATAATAGTCCTCATCTTGTCCATGAACAACCGATTAATGAGGGGACAATTTGACTGGAAGGCCTGGATGTCGAACCAAATTGACCATGGGTCCTGACAAGTCTAATCAGCCACATCCGATAGCAAGGAACTTAGTTGGTATTTCTTAAAGTTTGGAAAATCGACACGCCCCCATTTACTGTGGAAGCTGCAATTTGTCCAGCTTAATAAGAGGCCAACTGTGAAGCCAGATGAAAGATCAAAGACAACTGTTAAGCCTCCATGGCGCCTGTCTGGGCAGCGTCAAAGGGAGCATTGGCATGGGGTATCATAAACAAGGAAGGACATTCATTGTAACCAGAGCTAACCCAAACAGGATGTTAGAAGATTCTGTCTTATCTTCTCTAGCAACTTCACGAAGTTAGCTTGGATGATAAAAATACCTAAACCTCATTGTGACCATCTGGAAGGGAATCAGATTCCACCCCAACAGGGATGGCCTCCGATTTCATAAAATTGATTTTATACCCTGAGAAAGATCCAAATAAATTAGTCATTCATATTAAACAGGACACAGATAAAATTGGGTTCGTTAGAAAGAGTGGAACGCCATCTGCTTAAAGAGTGGTCCTCTTCTACAATGGAGAAAGTGAGGACTGCGGATGCTGGAGATCAGAGTTGAAAATGTGTTGCTGGAAAAGCGCAGCAGGTCAGGCAGCATCCAAGGAGTAGAAGAATCGACGTTTCAGGCATGAGCCCTTCTCCTGCTCCTTGGATGCTGCCTGAACCTGCTGCGTTTTTCCAGCAACACATTTTCAGCTCTTTCACAATGGACCTTCAAAGCCAGCATTTTCGACAAAATGTTAAAGTCCATATTTAATAATGATATAGACATATACAAAGTGCAATCCTCTGGGACTTTCCCTCTCTTGAGAATAAGATAAATATTTCCTTCTCTCAGAAAAGATGGGAGTCAGTCCTGACTGTACTAATTATTGTACATAACCAACATTGGCCCAGCCAGCATGTCTATGAACTCCTTCTAAATCTCACTCCGAAAATACATCCGGTCTGGGGGCTTGACCACTCTGAAGCTGCCTCACTGTCTCCTGCATCTCTCGGATTGTCAGAGGGGAAATGTAAAGAGACGCCCTGCTCTAAACTTACACCTGGGAGGTCCATGGTCTTAATAAAGGACTCCATCATCGCCAATCAGTCCTCCCAGTCCACTGACTGGAACGACCCAGAGTAAAACTTCCTGAACTCTGCATTAATTTTATTTTAGGATCGTGGGTGATAATAGCAGCAATCTTCTTCTGGCCAAGTATGCCTAATATCTACCTGGTTATCACCATGCTCGAATAACTTCTGTTTCACAAAGGAAATCTCTCTCTTTGTTGTCTGGGTGAGTGCAGCATTCAGAGCAGTCCGGAGGGCTGTAATCTGTTGCAATTAAGTTACAGACGGTCTGACAAGATATGGTTTCTCAGCTGTCTTCAGCCGAGCTTCAAGCATAAGTTGCTACTCTCTCTTCTGCCGCTTCTGAGTCGCCGAGTAAGAAATAATTAAAGCCCTTGTATAGCCTTTGGCAGTCTCCCAGAGCACCGTCGGATTACTGGCCGTACACAAGTTAATGTTCCAAAAACATTTAAATTCCCCCGAAAAATACTCAATGAATTTGCTATCCTTCAGGAGGAAAGGATCCACGTGCCAGTGCCGCGAGCCTGTCCCATCACCACCATCCTTGACCTCCATGTACACTGTCACATGATCAGAAATGGCTACGTTCTCAATTCTACAGGACAGCACCGAATTTAAAAAGACCAATGGGGCATACAACATGTCAATCCTAGTATAGCATTTATGTGGGTTAGAAAAAAAAGTGAAGCCCCTATCTTCAGGGTGATGACATCTTACACATCCACCAACCCAGCTAATTGTTCAGGTCCACAAGCTGCCTGGGTGGTGGGGAAATACCCGCGAGACACCTCGACATCCTATCCACCTCGGGGTCCATACGTCAATTAGAGTCTCCTCTTAATTGTATGACGTGCCCCAAGGATCATCGACCTGGAGAGCGTATCTAAGTGAAATTTGAGGGGGTGTGCTGCGGGCAATATTATTCAAGGTCCAGTATTCCTCTCGATGTATTAAAGCTTTAAGGATCAGAGACCACCCACATTCATTCTTAATTTGGTCAAACAACTGAAGTGGAAGGTTCTTATGAATGAGTATAGATACTCCTCAACTTGTTGAATTAAAGGATATAAAAAACAGCCGTCTGAAACTTCCCTGCTGGAACTTCAAATGCTCCTTATCGGTTAGATGTGGTTCCTGCAACAAGGCTACCTCAACCATTTCCTTTTTTTTGTACATTTTTTCTCTTAATCGATGAATGGCTCCCTTTACCATTCCAGGTGCACCATTTAAACGAGCGGTTAGCCGTAACCATCCGAAGCATCCCATGACCCACTGGGAGAAGAACCCCATTTATAGCGCGCCGAGTGAAAGCTGTAAACAGTTTGTATAAACTTGAAAATACAACTACAAAAACAGCTAAATCAAAACTTCTAACAGCTACTTCTACCATAAACCAACATGGAACACAAATAAGCAGCGCTTATCCCCCTTGCCCACAGGGGACGCTCATACTACCTATTAATCCCCCATGGCTCCTCCGAGCTGAAGCCACTCCCAACCCAGACAAAACAATGTTAGAAAACGGGTCTCACAACAAAAAAATTAAAAGTGGGCAACATAACCCCGTTCCATCCATACTTTCACCCGAAACAGTCCGTCTGAAACAAAATGTAACCACCCAACACCTCCCCAACCCCCTTTCCTATTCCATAAGAAGAGAGAGAAATGAAAAGCAAATGATCGAAAAAACAAAGGATAATGGGAGGGGAGGAAGAAAGGAGGAGAGAGAAAAAGGAAAAATGGGACCTCAATATACTAAAAAATAACCCAAAATGAGGTAAACCAGGCAAAGCCCAGAGAAAGCGAAGGGAACACATTTTTCCATATTATTTGAACCAGCAATCTATTTTAATGTGTACAGGAAGTCCGTTGCGTTTTCTAGTGAGTGAAAATTAAACACAGACCCTCTCTGGCTGAAACGTAATGTTGCTGGATATCTTACCAAGTACAGAATATTCAAATCCCTCAGCATCGTTTTTGCCTTACCAAAGGCTTGCCTCTTGCGGATCACAGCAGTAGAAAGGTCTTGGAAAAAATATAATTCATAATCCTTATTAGATTAGGTCCTATGGATCCTTTCGCAGAGCTCGAGAAACTTCCAGCACCTGTTTTTCTATATCGTGCTGGAGTTGCACTAGGTGCAGGGACGTTGGTCCGATCCAGGCCTGCACACTGCGACCCAGTGGGCCCGCTCGACCGGCCCCCAGTCAGCCCTGACTTCCAGCTTCAAACATTGGGTGAGACATTGTTCCAAGAAGCTGACAAGCTGGCTTTCTTGTTCCGGTTCCGGCAGCCCGACCAAGCTGATGTTCTTCTAACGGCTCCGATTTTCGTGGTCGTCGACCTGCTGTACTAAGGCCTGTGCCTACCATTCCAGAGCTTGGACCCGACTCGCTGAGGATTCTGCCATGGTTTCCAAAGCCGCTGTCCCCTCTTGCACCTCCAGGACCTGTGGCCCGAGACTCTGGATCTCCTGGGCATGCTTCGGCAGCTTGCCTGAGATCAGTTCCAGCATGGTTCTGTTCTCCTCCATTGCTGAATCAATCTTCTCACGCAGGCTCCTGCACTCCGAGACTAGGCTCTGCTCCACACATACGTTCCCTGACGTGCTCGCGGAGGCTGAGATCACAGCTGCAGGCGTATCCATTGCTGCAGTGCCATGCTTTTTGTGATACTCATGGTCATTTTCCCTTAGTCATTTTTCTTACTCACTTAAAATGGCAAATAGAAATACTGGGATCAAATACAACCGATTTTAACACAATAGGGAAGAAAGAGAGGGTGAATACATCACTGTGTCTGGGTTCTGGTGCAGAGCTCAGCAGGGCAGTCCGACTGGATCGAGGCCATCTTGCATCTCACCCGAATAATCACTGTTAACAAACTTTTTTTGAAATGGTTTGATGATGTTTCTTGTAGGGGAGACAATGGAAACCTATTGGTTGTGATATAGTTAGATATTCAGGTGGAAGTTTCAGAGTCCAGAAAGTAAATAGTAAATAAAGTTGAACTTACGTGGTTCAGGGGTGATGTTTGGAAATGGAAAGGTAAAAGTGAAGTTGCCCTTCATTTAACGGAAATTGGAATATCGAAGTAAAGGCGTTCTGCACAGATTGTGGATGAGATTATACTTGTGTTCTGTCATGTTTCAAAGAATAAGAGATGATGTGAGGGAAACTTAGAAAATTCACCCACAGCAGACTAACTAAGACAACGGCATGGAGAAGTGCAGCAGGCAAAGTTAGGGGGAACCCAAGATGTTATACAAAAACATCATACTGAACATAATAACTAGGGAAAATTAGGACCCATTTCGAAACCAAGGGGGGTAATCAGTATGTGAAACTGGGGAACGTTGATAGACTGTGACATGAGAACTTCACATCTGTTTTAGTTGGGATAAGGAAGATGCAGGTACAGAATTCAAGAAGATGGACTGGGAAGCTCTCGAACAGTTTGATATAAGATGCAAGTTGGGATTGATGGTTTTGGATGATGTAAAGTCCAGATGAGTTGTATCGCAGGATTCGGTTGGAGACAAGAGAGGAGATGTCCTGACCTAAATGTTTCAGTCGAATCTGACCATACAAGGGAGGTGCTAGAGGACTGGAGAACAACTATGTCGTCCCAAGTTACTGAGCGAGCAGTACCACAGCGAGCAGTGCAGTGTATCAAATTGCTTGTGTTATTCATAAATGCTGTAGATGTGAATGTGGAGGGGTGGTGGGGGCTGAGCGTAATATGTAATTTTGTGTTTGACACAAAGATTGGCCACGTGATCGGCAGTGAGGAGGAAGGCCTTATGTTACAGGAAGATACTGGCAGAACGGTCAGATGGTCAGATCAATGACAGATGGAATGGAACCCTGATAAATATGAGGTGATGCACTTTGGAAGAAGGAACCAGACAGGGGAGAATTCAATGAATAGCAGAACACGAGGGAGGTCAGAGGGTTTTCTTCACACATCACTTATTGTGACTGGACAGTGTAATATCAGTTAAGAAATCACAAGGGACTGTAGGCAGAGTGTTTATTCATCGAGGCGACATAACATGAGTTAAACATGCCATTGGTTAGGCCATAGATAGAATACTGTGTGCAGTTCTGGCAGCCACATTACAGCAAGTGTTTTGGTTTCTCAGTAACATCAGAAGCTATTGGGGTCTCCACAGAGTTGGAAGCTTCAGTGGAAATCTCCTGGCTGCAACTCTGTCTAAATTTTCACTTGATTTGTTTTCCCCCCTCAATTGGATATCTGCATCTGAGAATCTGTGTCTGATTTTTCCTTTTTGCCAAGTACATGTTTATGGGATATTACTGTATCAGAACACTTAATTATTAGAAGAGTCTAGGCCAACGCCTTCAAATATTTTTTTAGGAGCTCTGCTGTCGTCCATAACACGTGACTCCTTCTCTTCCTGTGTAATTGGTTGGAGGCATTAAATGGGCTATCTGTACACTTCTCCAATAATGTCATTGAGCTGAATGACTTCCTCATATTCCTGTGAAGCTAGCATGAGGCGCTGAATATTCTCCTCGTTTTAACAGTGGAAATGTGCCGTGTCCAGCAGCACTGTTACATGAATGTTACCGATACTTTCAACAACACAAGCCTGAATGTTGTCCAGGTCTTGCTGCACATGGGCATTTGCCCGAAGCGTCGATTTCGAATCTACTTGGATGCTACCTGAACCGCTGTGCTCTTCCAGCACCACTAATCCAGAATATGGACACAGACTAGTTCAATAGCTGAAGGGATATTTTTTTCCTGAATATTGTGTGATCTTCAGTGAACACCTCCACTTCTAATCTTATGATGTGAGTAAGACATTTATGATGCAGCTGAAGAAGTTTGTGCTGAGGAAGCTACCTTGAGGATCTTTTTGCAGACATGTCCAGGACTGCATGGATTTTTGTACACAAACCACAATCATTGTGCTTTATCCTTTAAATCACTCGAACCAGGGAAGTTTCCAACACATTCCCATTAAGTGAGATCCTGCTCAGGCTCCTTGAGACCATCCTTAGTTAAATGATGCCTTGATGTCAGGGCCGGTCACTCTTCCCTGAGCCCTTGTGTTCACGTCTTTTGCTCATATCAACAGACCACAGTGTGGGGCAGGGAGTGCTTTTTAACCAGTCAGAGTTGAGTGTTCTGACACGAATTGGACACGAAAGAGGATATTAGACCTTATGATCTTATTGTGGGAGAAGACCTGCTTGTGGGTGGTGAGGGGGGTGGTGGGTGGCGTGTGGATGAATGACATATCCCTGTTTGTGGCCTTCTCACGTTCTATTATTGGGAAGTAGAGGCTGATATTTTCCTGGAAGCTCTGTTGTTGAATATTGCCAGATTGTCTGGGCCATCTCTGGGTGAGGAATCGGGGCTGTATTCACAGTGAAACTGAGACTACAACTTGACCAACAAACGAAGCACATGTTGCAGAAAGGGGAAGCTCAGTTATGAGTGATGAGGACGCTCTTTCATACCACTGCCTAGGATTTCCAATTATACCTTCCAAACCATCCCAAACTGGGTTTGACAGTTTTGAGGGGCTGAATCATCTCTGTTTCTGAGTAAGTAGACTCTAATTGCTCCTGTATAGCAGGTTTGATGGGCTGAATGGAACACAGAAACATGGGACTGAGGAGCAGGAGTGGGTCATTGGACACTTTGAGCCTTCTCTACCAGGGGCTAAGATTGTGGCTGATCAGGTTGTGGTCTCAGCTCCACTTTCCTGTCTTTGTGCTATTATCGAAGAATCATTTCTCTGTCCAATATTGAACGAACTCAGTGTTGAATAAATATAAACAAAGTGACATCTCAATCTTGCGGGGATGGGAATTCCTACTTGAAATGCCTGTTTAGAATTTCTGCTCATCCCTCTGATAGAGTGATAAAGCCTGCAAATGTGTAAGTGCTGACCACATATCCCATTATGTTCGAGTCTGATTTGAGAGCATTTGTGTCATATTCCTCTAAACCTCCTTATTCAAATACCCATCAAGATGCCAGACTCCACCACTTCCTTTGGGAGATAATTCCATATGGATACCTCCCTCTGTGTGAAAACATTGCGTCGAAGTTCCCTCTAATATATTTCCCCTTGCACCTCAAAACGGGACTCCAGTCTGAAAAGCAATCCTCTACCAACCTCTGTCTCCTCCCTTCAATTTACTTTTGTATTTAATTGGCTTGGGTGCGCTGGTTCCCATGTAACCTAACCTTACTAACTTGCCTAATATGCAGAAATTGTGGAACAACTTGTTCCAGTCTGTATGGAAAACATCTACAACACTGCCTTCATCAATCTGCTTTGTCATCTCTTTAACAAACTCAGTCAAATTCGTACAACGCGATTTCTCATGCAAAAAGCCATGGGGACTATCACCAATCAATTATTGCCTTTGAAAATGCATGAAATTGACTATCCCTCAGATTCCCCTCCAACAACTCACCCACCACTGATGTCAGGCTCACTGGTACAGAGTTCCTTGCGTTGCTGGGTAACTGTTTTATTTACTACTGCCACTCTTCCATTGGTCACAGCAAATTATCGGTGTAACCAGGTTGATGATATGGCCAATGTTATAGGTCTCACATTGGGTCAGGGTCATCCTCGGGAGAGGTCAGGTTGATTTCCTTCATTTGTTAAAATAACAAATTCATGACGAAAACAAATTTCCTCAAATTATGATGGAAAGATGAATGTCAAACTGCATAGAAACTTTTTAAAAATGTACATTGATATTTCCGTTTCTGAAAATACTGAGGAGCACAAACATATACAGACACACACACACAGATACATACACAGACAAGCACACTCAAACACACACACAGACATGTACACACAGACACACTCAAACAAAAAAAGTACAGACAAAAAAACATGGACACACACACAAGTATGCGCACAAACACAGACAAATGCATGTACCATAAACCGTAAAAAATTATGATGGACCGTAATTATTTATGACCGTAAATAATTAGAGCAGAATAAAATGCCATTTGGCCCATCCAGTCTTCTGAGCTACTGATCATGGCTGACATGCTTTTCAAGCCAATTCTCCTGCCTTCTCACAACAAGCCTTGATCCCATCATTAAGCATAACTTATCTCGTTATATCCTAAAGATGGTAATGTGTCTGTGTGTCCGTGTGGGTCTGTGTGCATGTATTGTCTCTGTATGTTACCCAGTGTCCTGCCCTGTGCTTCATGTTGGAGAGTGGGGCTTTAACAGTTTTGTGGCACACCTTTGTAACTTGGTCTGTGCCTATCCATTGAACGCCTGTGTTAATCACTCTCTGCTGCTCATGTGCTCAGTAACATGAGGAATCCCCACAACTGTTAGTGATTCAGGCCAGGCTTCTCACTTGCATTTCACTGACATTTGACTTAACTCTAGTACATTCGCGAAAGTGCTGGGGATGGTTTCCTGGAGGCTTGTTTTTTAAACTGCTGTGGAAATTCAGGAAGACCAGAGGCTTTGGTGACCCAACTCTGGATGAAACATGGTGACTGTAGTTACGGTATCTGGATCTGCAACATGACCAACAAATGGAGCAGAGGCTGCAGAGAGGGGAATCTCTCTAAAATGGAATGAGGGAATTGCAATCAGATTCGTCATGATTTTGAAGAATGTTGGAGCAGAACTCAATGGCTCACTCATGCAACTTATTCAGATATTCTTTTAGTAACAAGCCGATTTCCCTTTTATCCCAGTGTCCCAGAATGGTGGGTACTGAGTCACCTCCTCCTGTTCCTGTGAAACAGAAATCTGGGGCCTCACTAGCTTCCAGATTTCCCTGTGTCCCAGTCTCGAGCAGTTGAGTGACTACCTCCTGTCCCTGTGTCCCAGTATCGAGCAGTTGAGTGACTCCCTCCTGTTCCTGTGTCCCAATCTCGAACAGTTGAAAGACTGTCTCCTGTCCCTGTGTCCCAGAATCGAGAAGTTGAGTGACTACCTCCTGTTTCTCCCTGTTCCTGAGCAGCAGTTTGAATGTTCTGAATGATGTCACAAGGTTAAGAAACGACTTGATAACAGGGAATTTCAAACTTGGAGCAGCATTACACAAAGGTATCTAGAAAGTTCTCCACCAAACATTTTATTCAGTCGGTCTGTTATTTTATTCCTGCCTCCTTTTATAAACAGGGTGAAACATATACAACAGTGCAGTGTTCTGACAATACCTCCCACAAACAGGGAAGACAGATTAAAAAGATTAAAAGATTTATAGTCTATCCCTCAGCAACCCTCATCCATTCCATCCAAACTGAGGCTGCATAAATCTTTAAACCGTATATTGTAATGCATTAGTGAAGTAAATGTCAGACTTTAACACTGCAGTCACTGACTACAGCCCTGCACCTCTCACCAAGATCTTCTTCAGAAAGTGCGCGGGCTGACCGACCAAGTGATGCCGATGCGGAATTCCAGTTCTATCCAAGATATTCCCCTCCCAGTTTGAAATTAATTTCCTTCTAAATATAGACTACAAATCCCACATTCAAGCTCAGTTGCAAGGTTTACAGAGCGGATTATATTCCTGCTTTATCTGAACACACTGAGGGTGCATTTGGCAGACAGAGGGATCCTAAGGCTGGGATTTGCTGTTCAGCTGGTGCCAGAGACGGAATCCCATAACAGTAAACGGGAGCTCGCTTTATAAAGAAAGGGGCACAATTCACTAATTATGTTGCAGCGAAATTGCATTTAATAAACACACCTTTATTGGATAACTGCCTGTATATTGAATGGAGGATCAAAATTGATGGACCAAAGCGAATACAGTAGTTCCTATTTTACATGTTCCGATGTTTAAACATACTGAAGGATATGAACACTGTGTGGGGAAAACTGAATTGAGGAGATTTTCACCATGAACTAGAATGGAGGATGCTCAGTGTGTTGAATGACCTACTCCTTTCCCAATGTTTCTGTGCAGTCTGTGGGAAAGCTCTATAAATCCTGCCACCAACTCTCAGATGTTTGGAAGGAAATCTCTGCAGAGACAACACAGTATTATTTCCCGTTCCAATACTGAGGCTGGTGCCGGGTGATCTGTACAGTTTTATCCTTTAAGACCCCGGAACAGTTTGATACAATAGAGTGTCTTGCTTGTCCGTTTCCGAGACCATTGAAGAGGGTTTCACATGTCTGTGTATCTGGAGTCACGTTTAGGCCAGACCAGGAAAGCATGGGAGATTCACTTCCTGAAAGTACATTGAGGAAGGAAATTGGTGTTTACAATCGACATTGGCTGTTAATGACTCCAGGTTTTACATCTCGATATTTTATTAATTATAACGTCCACCAGCTGCCACAGCATTAGCCTGGTCTGGATTAGTAATCCAGTGACTTTTCCACAACTGTGCCATCTCCACATGGGGACCTATCTGAAACCACACTGAGCTGGTTATTTCTGTGCTGCTTGACAGCTCTGTCATAAAGAACTCCCACCAATGTGACTATCGCGACGGGACTCAGGGCGTCATAAATAGTTAGACTGTAGTTATTCCCTTGTTATGGGATTGGACATAGCTGAGTAAATTTCCACATTGCCAGGGTGATGTCAGAGTTGGAGCTGGAATGAAACAGCTTCCCCAGGGACACGGCTTATTGTGCAGCACAAGTATTCAGTCCCATTGCAGGAATGGGATCAGGGCCCTTTGTCGTATTTACTGTGTTCAGGTGTTTCTTCATGTCACATACAGCAAATCAGATCGATTACAGACTGGCATCTGTGATTCTGCGGGCAGCATGGCGAGGGTGAGGTGGATTATCAACTCAACACTGAGGACGATGCAGATAATACAACCATGTCTTTTACACTAATGTACAGGGCTGTCCCGTGATATAGGATGGCGATATTTATGGAGTCCTCTCCTCCAGTGAGTTGTTTAAAAGTCCACTGACATTTATGTCTGGATGTGGCAGCACTGCAGAACTTCGATCTGATCTGTTAGTCTTGGGATCATTTTGCCCTCTGTATCAGATGTTAGTCCTGCTGTTTCGAATGTAACCAGTCAAGTGCAGTAGTTTTAATGGATTGTCATCAGGTTTAGGTACACATGGTTCTGACCCTATCATGTTCACCCGCACTCGTCGCTGAACCATAGATCAGCTTGATGTTAATCGTAGGCTGATGGATTATCCTGGGGAAAATGTTACGGATTGCAGTTGAATACAATTCTGCTGCTGCTGTGATTCTACCGCACCACATTAATGCCCACTTTGAGCTCCAAGATGTTCAATTCAATTCTACTGACTGTCCCCCAGTTCACACCAAAACCCATTCATCCATCAGCTGTATACTCAGTGACTTAAACTGGTTTCTGATGTGGTAAAACTTCCATTTTCTTATTCTCATTCTGCTCTCCCTGGTGTCGCGCCTCCAATTTGTTATTTTACTCACGCCCCTTCACATACGCATCTGAATCGTTTCCATTCCCCCAATGCCATCTCCTGTGTTTTATGTGAATGTGTTCCCCTCTGTTTGTCTCCCTGAGCATGATTAAGTGCTCTGCTGTGTCAGGCGATGCCAGCATTATGTAGTTTCAGATGAAGAAAATAGTGCACCTTGCATTATTGGTCACTTCCCATTGAACGGCATTCCGTGTGAGGCAAGATGTTTGAGCAGCTTTAACACACATCTATGGAACTTGTTCAAAAACAGAAATTGCTGACGAAACTCATCAGGTCTGGCAGCATCTCGTGCAGTGAAAGCAGAGTTAATCTTTCAGTGCCAGTGAACCTTCTACAAAGCTCCCATTTTCTCCAGCAATTTTTGCATTTTCATTTCCAGTATACATAGTTATTTGTTTAATTGAAAATAGGTTCTGAGTCTCTTCATTTCTAGAGATACTCAACAGGTTTGGTATCAGCTGCAGAGATAGAGAAACAGAGTTAGCGTTTCAAGTCCAGTATGACACTTCTTCAGAACTGAGAAGGATTGGAAAATGAGCTTTATAATCCATTGACAGCTGTGGGCAGTGTGTTGACGGGGAAAAGAGGGTGTAGCAAAAGTCAGACATGCTTTTAGTAGTGAAGAACGAGAAGATCATGTGAAATAGCCTAATAATTAAAATGTGAATGGTGAAAAGGGGTTCTCTCTATTGAGTGAACGATAAAGAAGATACAACCACACAATGGCATAGGGAGGCCAGTAGGAAGAATGTACGGAAACTGCAGAACAGTTATAATGGGGTCAGACTGTGAAGTTGTGAAATTGTACATTAACCCCTACAGGATGTAATGTACGCAAGTGAAAAGTGAGTTGTTACTCGAGCTTGGGTTGTGTTTCCTTGGAAAATTGCAGCTGCCCAGGGCCGAAACGTTAGCATGAAAGCAAGGTAGGTTATTGAAATGGGAAGCAATGAGATGGTGAATGTTATTTCCATAGACAGAGTGGGAGTGTTCCTCCAAACAATCTCATGTTTGGTCTCGCCAATATAGAGAGACTGCATTGTGAGCAGCCATGATAGGAGAGCAGATTGAAAGGTTACAAGTGAAATGCTGCTTCACCTGGAAGATATGTTTGGTTCCTTGGTCAGTGAGAAGGGAAGAGGTGAATAAGCAAGTGTTGCAGCTTCTGCAAATGCATGGGAAGGGTACCATGGGGGAGTGGGGAAGTGTTCTGGGTGATGGAGGGGACAGAGAGGGAACGGTTCCTGCGAAACACTGACAGTGGTCGGGAGGGGAAGATGTCTTCGAGGGTACTGTCCTGTTGGAGATACTGGAAATGGCGTAAGATTATTATGTGAATGTGGATTCTCTTGCAGGAGGAAATGTGGACAAGAAGGAATCTATCATTGTTCTGGGAGAGAGGGGATGGATTGAGGGCAACACCGTGGGAGATGGGACAGTCATAGCTGAAGGCCCTGTCCACCAGAGTTCGGGGATTTCTGGTTTGAAGGAAAATGAGGTCATGTTAGACGCAGCTCACAGGAATGTGGCATCATCAAACAGAAATAACAGAGATGGAGAAACTTGGAGAATTGAGTCAACCTCCGCTGATCTTGTGCTCAGCCACAGGCAGAAGATCCCCCTGAATGATTGAAAAGAACCAGGCATCTACATTGAGGATTTCTGCCTCACATCTGGTCTGAACCGGAATATGAAAATAGACCCAGAGGAAGGTCAGTGACTATACATGAGTAGACATTCAAGCAGATATTCCAAACCGTTCAGTAATTATTTTTTTCTGTTTAAAACGAAGAACTCGGTAAGCAGATGAACCACCCATGGTTGACAAAAACTCTCAAGGATACGATTGATGAGCATCAGTGGAGGGCCAGATTTATAATATTTATTTCAGGGACCATAAGCTGTTGTTAGGCATGAATTTCAGATGTGCTTCCTGATTTACCCCACAGAAAACACTGCCATTGCTGAACCATCCTCTTCCCTGCTCATCTCCCCTTCCTGATACCAGGTTCTTCTCTCAAGTTACAGAGTACATTCTCTCACATTATGATCCCGAACCACTTCACCTGAAACTCTTTAATCAAGTCTACATAATCTGCTCTAGCATCAAGCTGCGTTTTGTGCTGCCACTTTGCTCTGGTCTCAGTATGGCTTGGGCTCTCCATTCATGCTGTTTTACACCATCTACTGACATCTCATTCTGGAAAGTTTCCTTCTTGGAGTAAACCTTATTGAAAACACCTCTCCCCCTTAGCACTGAATTTACACTGTGATCCAAATTTCAAAATGTATACTCAGCCTTCATCTCACTCTGATAAAGGTCGACGCTGACCGTGTGGTACAAGAATTCCCCTTCTTATATGGTTCAGGCCAGAGATGCGCTTTCACTGTAGAGATCATCACACGATTTGGACAAAGCAATTCAGGTGTTTGACTTCTTATTGGTACTCCTAAGAGTTTCCTGCTGCCTTAGTTACTGTAACATGGAGAAAAACAAATCACAGTCGGAAGCTTGGGCTGAGTGCTATTTACCTGTCATTTGAATACTGTCTCAAATTTGCAGTGCTGATCTTTAAATGCTTGTTCGTGAAGTTAGTGTCAGACAGCGAGGAGGAGGTTGAGGGATAACATTGTAGAAGTTAATACAATCAATAGAGGTTTGAATAGAGTGAATAGCCAAGGTCTTTTCCACAGAATGGGGGAGTTCAACCATAGTAGGCACAGGTATAAGGTGAAAGAGGGAAGATTTAAGATGGACGAAGGGTCAATATTTTCACACAGAGATTGTTGTGCGTGTATGGAATGAGCTGTCAGAGGAAGACTGGGAGGTGCAAGTACAGGTACAACATTTAAAACTCATTAGGACAAACATAAGAATGGGAAAAGCTTAGAGGCATATGGACAAAATGCAATCAGATGGGACTAGTTTCGTTTGGAAAACCTGGTCAGCATGGACAAGTTGGACCAAAGGGTCTGTTTGTGCGCTATATGACTGTATTAATCTAGAAAGCGAGGAAAAGGGGAGAAAAGACATGATGGAGTAAATTGGAAAGAAATACAAAATCAAGCAGCATGAGCTTTTCCGAGCATATAAAAAAATTCTAAGATGAGTGTGTGACCTCAGGTGACTTTAAGTAGGAAAGTATATTGAGGATAATTGGAGGGTGTGACTGAAGAATTGGCTACAGGGAGCAGACAGATAATTTACACCCATGTTTTACATCTTTCCGCACAGGGGAAGGCACAGTAAGTATTTCAATGATATAAACCTAATGATAATAGGAGGGAAGTTCTTGAAACGTCTCGAACAAAAAGAACAAGGATTTTTCTATCAGATAAGACTAAGAGTAGACAGGCCAGCAGTAATTCATAGCTGGTTTTTAAAGAAATGGTCACAGTCTTGGGATCATGGCGTCCTCTCTATCAGATGTTAGTTCTGCTGTTTGTTAATATAAGCAGTAAGTGCAGTAGCTTGAATGGGTTGTCATCAGGTTTGGATACACATAGTTCTGACCGTGGCATGTTCACCCACACTCATCACTGAAGCGGAGATCAGCTTCATGTTAATGGTAGACTGAGAGATTATATTGTGCTTGAATGCAACTCGACTGCTGCTGCTACTACAGCTGCTATGATTTGCCGAAACACACGAATGCCCAGTTTGAGCTGCAAGATCTGCAATACAATTCTGCCGCCTATCCTCAATTCGCACGGGGACCCAGTCACCCTTCTCCCCTGTACAAAGTGCCCTATCCCGGTTCCTGATGTGGGAACGCTTCCATTTTTAAAAATTCTCATCCCGTTTGGGTATCTTCATAATGCCATGCCTCCAATTTGTCGCATTCCTCAAAAGCATTTAACGTTTTCACCTGAATCTCTTCCCCACCGGTAATGACATCTTCTCTTTAAAGCGAATGTGTTTCCCTCTGTTTCTCTCCATGACCATGATTAAGAGCTCTGTTGTGTCGGTGATGACAGCCGTATGTAGTTTCAGAACAAATGAATTTGTATACCTTGCGTTATCATTCACTGCCCGGTGTATGGCGCTCCATGTTGGTCAGGGCGTGTGAGCAACTTTGACACACATGTTTGAAACTGGTTCAAAAACAGAAATTACTGAAGACATTGACAGGTCTGACAGCATCTGTGGAGTGAAAGCAGAGTTAATCTTTCGGGTTCTGTGAATGTTCCTCAAAGCACCCAGTCATTCCAACAATTTTTGTTTTTGTTTCAGATTTCCTGTATACAATGATCTTTGCTATATTGAAAATGTATTCTGTAACTTTTCATTTTTGAAGGAACTCAGTGTTCTGGAAACATCTGCAGAGACAGGGAAACAATGTTAATGTTTCAACTCCAGTGTAAATCTTCTTCAGAAGTGCAAAAGATTGGAAAGTGAGCGTTTTACTATCTTGGCAGAGGTGGGAAAGAGTGTTTGGAGGCCCAGTGTAAAAGACAAATGGGGTTTAAATTGTGGTGAAAGAAACACAGATATATAATGGGTGTAAATTAATGTGTAAATATTCGAAATCGATTTTCTCTGTTGAATGCAACATAAACACGACACGAACTTAGGGAGCCCAGGAGGGAGAGTGTACGGAAAGTGGAGAACAACCATAATGGGTTCAGGCTGTGAATTTATGGAATTGAATATTCACTCCTACAGACTGTAACGTACCAAAGTGTAAAGTGAGGTGTTACTCGAGCTTGGGTTGTGCTTCATTGGAACATTGCAGCAACCTGGATTTTCTTAGAATCCCTGCAGTGTGAAAACAGGCCCTTCCGCCCACCAGGTTTATACTGACCCTCCAAAGAGTATGCGAACCTATCCCATTCTCTACCATAATACTATACATAGACACTTGTTCATTGCACCTAACATCAACATCGGCAATTCAGCATGGCCAGTTCACCTAACCTGCACAACATTGAACTGTGACAGGAAACTAGAACACCCAGAGGAAATCGAACCCAGTTCCCTGATGCTGTGAGGCAGCAGTGCAAACCACTGAGCCACCGTGCCATCCAGGACCGAAATATTATAAGGCCACAACTCTATACGAGCAGAAATGAAGCCATTCTGACCATCAAGTCTGCTCCAGCATTCGATCACGAATGATAGATTTTCAACCCCATTTTCCTGCTTCCTCTCAGTAATCTTTGATCCCCTTGTCAATCAAAACTTATCTGTGTCTGTTTTAAATATACTAAACGGAACATAGAACATAGAACGTACAGCACAGAACAGGCCCTTTGGGCCACGATGTTGTCGCTAGATTTAATCCTAATGTAAATGTTGTAATTTAACCGACGCACCCCTCAACTCACTGCTATCCATGTGCATGTTCAACAGTCACTTTAATGTCCCCAATGACTCTGCTTCCACCAACAGAGCTGGCAATGCATTCCATGCATTCACAACTCTCTGCATAAAGAACCTACCTCTGACGTCTCCCTTTTACCTTCCTCCTCATATCTTCAGACTATGACTTCTCGTGCTAGTCAATCCTGCCCTGGAGAAAAGTCTCTGGGTATTGACACTATCTATTCCTCTCATTATTTTGGACACCTCGATCAGCTCTCCTCTGTCCTCCTTTTCACCAGAGAGAAAGATCCAAGCTCGTTCAACCTTTCTTCATAAAGCAAGCCCTCCAATCCAGGCAGCATCCTGGTAAACCTTCTTTGCACCCTCTCCAAAGCCTCTGAGCTTTCCAATAGTAGGGCGTCCACAACTGGACACAATACTCCAAGTGTGGTCTCACCAGCAAAACCTCACGGCTCTTAAACTCGATCCCCCTATTAATGAAAGCCAAAACACCATATGCTTTCTGGACACCCTATCTTTGAGGGACTATCTTTGGCAACTTTGAGGGATCTATGCACTTGCACACGCAGATCCCTCTGTTCCTCCACACAGACAAGAATCCCGTATTTAATGCTATATTCAGGATTCGAATTTGACCTTCCAAAATGCATTACTTAGCATTTATCTAGGTTGAACTCCATCAGCTATTTCTCAGCCCAGCTCTGCATCCTGTCTATGTCGCGCTGCAGCCTACAGTTGCACTCTATACTATCAACGTCACCTCCAACCTTTGTGTCATCAGCAAAGTTACTAACCCACACCATAACCTCCTCATCCAAGTCATTTATAAAAACTACAAAGAGCAGAGGCCCAAGAACACAGTCCTTTGGGATCCCTCTCAACACTGTCCTCCAAGCAGAATACTTTCCATCTGCAACCACAGTCTGCCAACCAGCCAATTCTGAATCCAGATAACCAAATCTCCCTGAATCCCATACTTCCTGACTTTATGAATGAACCTTCCATGGGGAACCCTATCAAATACCTTGCTGAAGTCCACATGCACCACATCCACTGCTCGACCGTCGTTGACCTGTCTTGAAACCTCTTCAAATAAATGAATAAGATTTGTGAGGCATTACCTGCCCCTCCTGAAGCCATGCTGACTGCCTTTAATCACACAATGCTTTGCCAAATAGTCATAAATCCTATCCCTCAGAATTGTTTCCAAACTTTGCTGACCGCAGACTTAAGACTGACTGGTCTCTAATTGCCAGGGATTTCCCTATTACCCTTCTTGAAATAAGAAACAACATTCGCATCCTTCCAATCCTCTGGTACGACTCCTGTGAAGAGTGAGGAGGCAAACCAGCGGCTTAGCAACCTCCTTTCTCGCTTCCCGCAGCAGTCTCGGATAAATCTGGTCTGGCCCTGGGGACGTATCCATCTTAATGTTTTCCAAAATTGCGAGCATATCAACTTCATCAATCTTGATCTGGTCAAGACTGATCTGGCCCAGCTCCTCTACGTTTCATTTACAAGTTCACTTTCCTTGGTGAAATTCGAAGCTAAAAACTCATTTAGGGCTTTTCCTATCTGCTCAGACCTCATGCATAAGTTCCCTACGCTATCCCTGATCGGCTCTACCTTCTCCCTAATTATTCTCTTAATCCTCACGTGTGAGAAAAATGCCTTTGGATTCTCCCTAATCCTTCTTGCCAAGCCTTCTTCGTGCCCCATCATGGCTCGCCTCAGTCCTTTTCTGATATCCTTTCTAGCAAGCCTGTAATCCTCTAAAGCTGTGCTAGATCCTTGCTTCCTCCATCTTACGTTCGCTGCCTGCTTCCTTTTGTCGAGAAGTTTCTCTGTTCTCGTCATCCAAGGTTCCTTAATCTTACCCCTTCTTACCTGTCTCAGAGGAAGAAATTTGTGTATCACTCGCAACAACTGCTCCTTAAACGGTCTCCACATGTCTGCTGTGCCCTTTCTGTGGAACAATTGCTCCCAGTCTGTACTTCCCAACTCCTGTCTGATAGCATCATAATTTCCTTTTCCCTAATTAAATATCTTCCCTCAGAAACTGCTCCTTTCACTCTCGCAGACTATGCTGCATGTGAGGCAGTTGTGATCACTTTCACCAAAGTGCTCTCCCACCGTGAGTTCTAACACCTGTCCGAGCTCGTTGCCGAGCACCAAATCCAAAATAGCCTTTCCCCTCGTCGGTCTGTCTACATACTGAGCAAGGAAACCCTCTTGAACAGACCTGACAAAACCGGCTACATCCACACCATCTGCACTTACGAGGTTCCAGCCGATATTTGAAAAATTGAAATCACCCATAACTATAATCCTGCTACTTCTGCATTTTTTTCAGCATCTGGCCGCCTATGGGATCTTCAGTCTCTCTACTGTTATTAGGTTGTCTGTAGAAAACTCCCAAATGCGGTGACTGTTCCGTTGCTGTTCCTAACTTCTACCCATACTGACTCAGTAGATAAACCTTCCTCAACAACTTTCATTTCTGTAACTGTGACACACTCTCTGATTAGCAATTCTACACACCCTCCTCATTTTCCACACACCCTATTCTTTTTTAGATTAGATTACCTATCGTGTGGAAACAGGTCCTTTGGTCCAACAAGTCCACACCAACACTCCATCGAGCAACCCACCCAAAACCATTCCCCGACATTTACCTCTTCATCTCACACTCCGTGCAATTTAAGATGTCCAATTCACCTAATCTGCAGATTTTTGGATTATGGGAGGAAACCGGAGCACCCGGAGGAAATCCACAGGGAAAGTTTGCAAAATCCGCATTGACAGTTCCCTGACATGGGAATTGATCCCGGGTCTCTGGCGCTGTGAGGCAGCAGTGCTAGCCATTGGGCCACCGTGCTTCTCCGAAACATTTCTATACGTTCTAAACCCTGGAAAATCAAGCAACCATCCCTGTCCCTGTGAAACCTACGTCTCCGTTATGGCCACGACATCGTAGCCCCAAGTACTGATCCATGCTTAAGTTCGTCACTTTTATTTCGGACATTCCTTGCATTAAAGCAGACGCACTTTAACCGATCCCTTTTTTTTCATTGCGTGAGAAACCTTCCTATAGATTCAATATATTCTGTCACTGTTCCATCTGCAACTAACCCCCTCTCAGACATGCGGTCTTATTCCTACACCCCTGCTAAACTCGTTTAAACCAGCCAGAATCACATGAGCAAACGTCCCAAACAGGCCGTTTGTGCCCCTCCAGTTCAGGTGCAACCCGTCCTTCATGTACAGGTCCCACCTTACCCAAAAGGTATCCAGATGGTTTAGGTATCTGAAGCCCTCCCTCCTGCACCAGCCTCGCAGCCACATGTAAATCTGCATTCGCTGAATGTTCCACATCTCACTAGCTCGTGGCACTGGTAGCAAACCTGAGATCACTACTCTCCTCGTCCTGCTCTTCAGCTTCCAAACTAACTTTGTGTAGGCACTTTTCAGATCCTCAGTGCCTTTCCTGGCTATATCGTTGGTGTCAAATGATCTGGTTTCCACAGCCTTCTCTGGTAAGGAATTCCACAATTTCACCACTCTCTGGCTCAAGACGTTTCATCTTATCTCCGTTCGAATGGATTTTCCCCTTGTTCTAAGCCTGCGCCCTCCTGCCAGTGCAAACGGCCTCCCAATTTTGTCTGCATCCAGGTCATTCAGTATTCTGTAAGTTTCAATTGGATCCCCCCTTATCCTTCTAATCTTCATCGAGTATAAACCCACAGTTCTCCAATGTTCCTCATGTGTTAAGCTTTTCATTTCTGGTGAACCTTCTCTTGACACACACCAAGGCTAATACATCCTTCCTGAGGTATGAGGCACAAAATACTGGAAATGTGGTCTGACCAGAGCCTTAGAAAGCCTCAGAATCCCCACCAGTATATCCTACTCGTATCGAGATGAATGACAACATTGTATCTGCCTTCTTAACTACTGATTCAAACTGCAAGTTTATCTAAGACGAATCCTGGGCTTGGAATCCAAGTCCCTTTGTTACTCAGATTTCTGATTTTCTATCCCATTTAGTAAATAATCCATGCCTGTATTCTTCATATCAAAGTGCATTACCTCACACTTTCCCACATTGTGTTCCATCTGCTACTCCTTTTCCCACTCTCCTAAACTGTCGAAATCTTTCTGCAGGCTCCCTGCCTCCTCAATACTACATGCCCCTCCACCTATCTTTGCATCATCTACAAACGTAGCCAGAATGCCTTCTGCCCCGCCACGCAGATCATTAACCTATAAAGTGAAATGTTGTGGTCCCAAATTTGGCTCTTGTGGAACACTGATAGTCACCAGCTGCCGTCCTGAGAGGGACAATTTTATCTTCACTCTGCATCCTGCCAGAGAGCCAAACTTTTATCCATCCTAGTACCTGGCCTCTGACGCCATGGGTCCTTAGCTGACTCTGCAGCCTTGTGTGTGGTACCATATCAGAGGCCTCCTGGAAGTTCAGATAGGTATCTCTCTCTGGTTCAACCCATCATCAACTTCTCAAAAAATTCTCATAATCATGAGAGTAATGTAGGTTATTGAAATAGGGTGCAATCAGAAGGCCAGGGTCATTTCTACAGACAGAGAGGAGATGTTCCTCAAAAGTTTCTCTTTGGCTCACTAGTGTAAAGGAGACTGCATTTTGAGCAGCAATGACAGGAAACTGGATTGAAAGTGGACACGTGAAATGCTGCTTTACCTGGAAGGTGTGTTTAGGGCCTTGGACAGTGAGGAGGGAAGAGGTGAATGGGCAAATGTTGCAGCTCCTGCATTTACATGGGAAGGTGCCATGGGGGTGTGGGGAAGTGTTCGGGATGATGGAGGGTGCCACAGAAGGAGTGGTCCCTGTGAAATGCTGACAGTGGACGGGAGGGGAAGATGTGTTTGATGGTGCTGTCCTGCTGGAGGTGGTGGACGCGGCAGAGGATGATTCAGTGAATGTAGATTCCAGTGCAGTAGGAAGTGAGCACAAGGGAGATCTATCATTGTTCTGCGAAGGAGGAGATGGAGTGAGAGCAGAAGTGAGGGAGACGGAACAGACACAGCCGAAAGCTCAGTACATCAGTGTGAAGGGATTTCTCGTTTGAGTGAAAAGGATGACATGTATGAACCTTCCCAAAGGAATGCGGCATCATACTACAGAAATGACAGAGGCAGGGAAATGGGAGAATGGAGACACCCTCAGCTGATCATGTGTTCAGCCACATAGTAGGTTCCCCATTAATGATTGAAAAGAGCCAGGCATTTCAAATGCAGATATATGACATATATCTGGTCGAACACGGAGTGTGAAAACAGACATAGGTGAAGGTCAGCAGATGTGTGTGTGTGTGTGTGTGTGTGTGTGTGTGTGTGTGTGCGTGTGTGTGTGTGGTGGGGGGGGGGACATTTAAGCAGGTACTGCTTAATAACGCTCAGTAACGATTGACTCCTATCAAAAAGAAGATGATATGAAGATGTGAAGATGAACCACCCATGATGTACAAAGACTGTGAAGTATGCTAATCAATCACAAAGAAGAATGCAGATTGGGGCGCTCTGGCGTCGGCAACATTTGGGAAGTTTACTTTTGGAACCAGAAGCAGATTGTATAAAACAAAATACAAAGAAAAATATTCCAAAACTAGCAAGAAATATGAAAAGAAACTAACCATAAGAGTTTTCCCATATCAAATAAAAAAAACGTTTATGATGTATGCGTGACCCTTGGAAGAAAGGCAGGAAAGAATATGTGGGACAAAGGGAGCTTGTGACTGGGGAACTGGTTTCAGGGAACAGGCGGAGAATTTAAAACAGTATTTTACATCTTTCCTCACAGGGGAAGGCACAAAGAGTTTCAACATTATAAGCAAGATTGTAGTCAGATGAAAGTTTTGCATTGTGTCTAACAAAACGTACAAGGCCTTTCTCAAACAGAAAAGACCAAAGGTAAACAGCTCACCAGCAATTCATAGCATGCTTTAATAGAAGTGGTTACAGAGTGACTGGTGGCACTGTGTGAAATATTCCATAACTCTCAAGATTACAGGAGTGTTCCAGTGAAACTGGCGAAACTCCAGACTGGCGCCTGTCTTCAAGAAGAGAGTGAGTCTTCACGTGTCTAAGTGCGTTCTTTGTCTGAATAGCGGAGCATATTTAAGAGGCTTAATGGCCTCATGAGGCACTTTCATCCTGAGTGATTCAAAAAAAGTAAAACTCTGCTCCTTCCTCTGATGGGTTACATACTGGGGGATGAACAGTTTGCTAAAGTTGAATTATTTTGAAAATTATCTGGAACATTGTACAAATGACATCATCCAGAGAATTCTAGAAACTGCACTCATAACAACATTTTATAACCATGTGGGGTTATTGGGTAGGTGAGAGAGAGAGAGAGAGAGAGCGAAGAGAGAGAGAGAAGGTGCTGCATTGCAGTGGTGAGAGTGCTGGAGCCTTATTCTGGTGAAGGCGCTAACAGATATACAGTGAGTGTGAGAGAGTAGAGAGAATATGGGGCCCCTTATCCTGACAGAGTGGGGAAGGTTATTGATGTTTTACTGTATTGCTGGACATTTCTTCGGACCACTGAGCTGAGTGGTGTGCTCAGATCATGCTCGATGAGTCTGGTGGTGCGGCTCCCTCTGGGAAGAGAATGGTCCCGCTTTATAACAGACCATTCACCCAGCCCTCCGTGCCCCTGTCGACAAGCTGTGGTGTAATTTCCCTAATCTGCCATGCTCGGGGTAAACTGTGAAGGCAGCTCCAAACTGAAAGAGTTCAACCGTGTGCCCATTGTCCTTTTAACGATGTCAGCAGTGCCCCATAGTGTCGGGCTGGTATTGAATGAGAGTGACACCATGGGATGCGGTGGGTAGTTAATGAGGTGAGTTCGATAAGATAACACCAGGAAATTAGCTCTGCCTCGTGCAGACATTCCTTCTGTCGCACTCAATGAAAATGGCACTGAGACAAATTATTGTTCGATTTAGTCCAATGAGTCGAAGACTCTGCTGATCCTACTCCCAGTTACAAAGCTGCAGGACAAATGCTTATCCAAAACTCTCCATCATCTTAACTTACACTAATACCCTGCTCACCCATCATTCCTGGAAACAGTGACCTATATTGCAAGATGCTATCGAAATGTTTTCATTTCACAATTTTTAAACCTACCATCAGATCATTCTCTGAAATTTTCTCTCAATCTCCCCCTCGCTTTAAACCAAGCTCCTCCCATTAGTTGGTATTAAAACTGATTCCCCCGCCATCTATCTCTGAGCTTCAAGTTTCCCCACGCTGGGCAGTGATCTAACACAGTGTTACTGAGCAATGCAGTGATTGGTGTACACAGCTGAGTATGCTGGGTAGGTAACTGATCCAGATTAATAGATAAATTCACTGCTATTCACTGCACAGTTCCCCATACTGCACAGGTATCCAGTCCGTGCGTATAGAACAATGCCTTTGTGTGTCCTGCACAATGCCCTATGCTGAAATGATTATCTATCCAAGTTTATAGATCAGTGCACTGTTGGACCGATAAGTAGTGAACTGGTGAGTTCTAAACAGTGTTCGATCCTGGACGGATTGCTGAGCAGTACACCAGCCTGGTCTACGCAGTGCTTCATGCTGAGCAGGGACCTCATCTGGGCTTATACGTGTCCGGGCTGGATCTGAGAGATGGATTAAGTATCTGATATAATTCCTGACATGATTATCACTCCTCCAGCTTGGACCATTCCGCTGGTAAATGTGAGTTGATATTTTTCAGATAAAATTTACTTGGTCAAAATATTCAAAATTAAGCAAAACACAATTTATTCGAATACTGTCGATAAAAGACAGCAAAAGGAAGAGGAACTTCCAATAACTTAATTCTGTTAGAAAACTTAGCAGAATAATAGTTTACTTAATAGCTATACAGTAACAGCTCCAATATGGTATCGTTCAATAAGCACACAAATGTCAAAAAACAAATGCAGGAAACGGATTGTCTCACATGCAGTTCCCCAATCCAGGAGGAAAGAACATCAAAAGACAGTTCCGAGAGAAATCACACAGAGAGTGTGTAGCACCCGGGAGAGATTTTCTGCCTTCCAACTCTGCTGAGACCCCAACAATAACTACCGAAAGGTAAAACTAAGAATCCTGGTTCTGTGTGAGTTTGACCATCACTCCACAGGATCAGGCCGTGGCTGAAAGAACACAAGGAATGGACTGTATCTACATCGTCTATGGCTCTGTAGGTGTCTCTCAAAAATGCTTAAACCCACCTAAGCCGTTAAATGCTGGACAGACAAAAGTCAAAGTGAAACATTCATAAATAAAATGAAAAGATGAAGCGGGCCTGGTGATCAGACACAGACAGCCTCAGGAGCCCAGCAATTCCTACACTGTCAAAACACAGCAGAATCATCGAGCTTGTGAAGATAAAGAATTATCTCGCTCCCTCACCTCTATGTTTACAACTTGATATATGCTATTAGACCAATAATCAGCGATATCAAAATCCCACCCACACCAAGAATTATTGTGATATATCAGAGTTGCCGTGAAATGGGTTAACTGGAATTGTTTGTTCAGTGACTGTGATTAATATCAGTCTTCCTGGACCTAACTGGGTCACTGGAGGATTTCCCTCTTCCATAATTAGGGACTTCTTTCACCATATTATGCCATATTATTCGGCGCAGAGTCAACCTCAACAAGATTGGGATCAGCAGCTACAGAGAAAGAGAGAAAAATCAGAATCTGAGAACATTACAATGGTCCAACAATGGATTTTAATCTGTGAACATTAGGCTGGAATGTTCCAACAATGGATCAGAATCTGAGAACATTAGAATGGAATTTACCAACAATGGATCAGAATCTGAGAACATTAGACTGGAATGTTCCAACAATGGATCAGAATCTGAGAACATGAGACTGGAATGTTCCAACAATGGACAGGAGTTTATCCTTGGGTCTTTATTGGCTTTCTCAGGATTGGGCATGGTTAGAGTTGCGGATACGAGCCGTACTGATAATTATTGAAGTTGGGTACTATCCCATCCTCGCTATTATTGGTGATCCTGATAAGTCTATCTCTGTCAATTCTATAAATGATGATGAATGTTATTGCTATTCTGGTCGATTATATTTCACAAATACATCAAACTTCAGTCACAAACGCCACTTCCTTCTCATGCATTTCCAAACTACTTACTCATAAACATCTGAGAAGGAAAAAGACTGTTCGGAACCTTGAGTCTCCATTTACCGTGAACTGTTTTCTGTCTCCATATTCTCTCTGTCATCCAACCTGCTGACACCCACCTTCATAATATCCCCAATTTCCAGCTCTGCCTGAGTTCTGTTGCTGACTTCGCCATCACCTATCCCTTCGTTAACGACAGATTTTTTGGCCGCAGTTTTTTTCTGACCTCTCTTCCAGTTACAAATAGTTTGACCACAAACTTGTTCTTGTCTGTACAGTCACTTCACAACAGGGACTCTTAAACAGAGTAATAATATCACTGACTGTGTAATTCAGAGGCACGGGTTATGACTCTAAAAGCATTGTCTGAAATCCTACCACAGTCGATGACGAAATTTAAATTCCAATGACAAAAATTGGAATGAAACCTAATTTCACTCATAGCAACCATAAACCAGCAGGATTTCTTTTCTTATTTTATTCATAAACTTTGGTAAAGAAACCTAACATGTTTGCCCTGTCTGAACTAAGTGTCACCTCAGATCCACAACAATCTGGTTGTCTCCATAATGTCTTGACAAATGGCCGCATGGTCAAGGGCAGTGAGGATGGACAAAAATGCTGCCCTTGCCAGTGATGCTGGCATCCCGCGAAACGAAAAACATTAAAGGTGAAATAACCAAGGAAATGTGGATGCTGGCGATCTGAAATAAAATTCATCACCGTCTGAAAGAATGTTGGAGAATCTCAGCAGGTATGGCAGTCTGTTTGAAGAAACACAAATAGTGTTTCGAGTTCAGTGAACCTATCAAATCTGAATGCAACTGAAAAATAATATTATGATATCCGGGATGGTTTGAAGGGTGAGCGGGCGGTTTGTGTTGAGTGGATGATGTCCAGCAAGAGAGAGAGAGAGAGAGAGAGAGAAAGAAAAAGCAAGCAAAAGGATTGCTGATGATGGACTGGAAGGAAAACAGAATGGGATGTTATTCTAACAATTCCCCTTTTCACATATTCCTGAATATCTAATTTATTATGGGATGTCCCTGCTTACCGTGAGTTATGTTCCTCTATCTCTCCTCTCTGAGTGTGGTGATCAACTCCATCAGCAATACTTATAGTCGCTGAGATAGAGAGAAACGTAATGTTCCATTGTCAACTGCTTCTTTGGAGAGAGGAACTGTTACTGTGCGACTGTTTGGAGATGTAACAGCTTTCTCAGCCAGGAAATGAAACTGAGGAGACCGAGGCATTTTCAACACTGAGTGAATGCACTGTGGGTGTGGGGAATTGATTTGCTGCTGTCATCTAGAAAGTCAGTGGAGGATCTGTGGATGGTGTTCTCAGGATTGTGATGTCAGCTACTGGGTTCATTCAGGGAACCCCGAGGGTCTGGGGACCCAACTCTGAATACTGCATTTGCAGTGTGTCTGGGTCCATGGGAAACAAATGGAGCTATGATGACAAAGAAGGGAAGCTGTGTAAATAGGGAGGAGCAGGGCACTGTACTATGCTCTCTGGGATTTCCAGGAAAAATTGTCTATGCTGCACCTATTCAGGTGTAAAGTATAAAACCAGCTTGTCTCAAAATTGAGGTGGTCATTGAGCTATATCCCCTCCTTCAGTATAACCTGTCGTCTCACACCAGGGACAGGACTATGCTGACACTCACGATGAATTAAACTGGATTGATTCTGGAACTTTGCAGGCAGCAGTGGGTAATATATCCATCTCCGAAGTGCAGTCCTCCAATGTATTCACAAGCAGTCAGGAACCACCTGCCTGTTGAGAGGAATGCATTGGTTCCATCTCCACAGGGGAGGGTACAGAAACTAACTTGCAGAAATATTGGGGAACAGAGTGATTGGTAAAAATGGGAAACTGCAGGAAATCAGAATTAATGAAGCGTATGTTATTGAAAATCTAATTGAATTGAAGTTTCATAAGTTGCTGCATCTTATGAGCTCCATCCCAGGGTGATTGAGATGAGAACAGAGCTAATGAAAGAATTACTGATTATTCTTCAAAGCTAGTTAGATTCTGGAAAGGATGCTGCAGACTGGAAAACAACGATTGTAAACTTAAATATTTCAAACAGGATGGAGAGAGAAAACAGAAAACGAAATAGCTTGATGTCAGCTGTGAGAAAAAATATTGGAACGTTTTATAAGGAAAGTGACAACTACATACTTGGAGAATAATGATATGATTTGTTTAATTCGGCCTAGATTCAGGAAAGGGGAATGATCTTTGATAAACCTGTTTATGGAGACAATCCGTTGTGACATCGACAGTTGAGAATCAATGTGAGTGTAGTATTTGTAATTTTAGAAGACGTTTGACATGTTTGAATACAGATGAATGGGGAATGTTCGAGTCCAGGGGTAGGTCGGGGTGGAATATATACCACATGGATTAAAATTTGGGTAAAGGAGATACGAGAAGAATACTGTTTTTCTCTGGTCTGAAGGATTGATGGGTGGCAGCAGGATCAGTGTTTGGGCAATAGCTGTTCACAAGGTATAAAAAAATGATTCAGATGTGAACAACAAATACCATCATGTACATTTATATTTATTAAACGGGAGAGAGGTTGGCGAGTGCTTTTGTTGAAAAGGACCTGGATGTCCTTGGTCATAAGTCACTGACAGAATTCATACGGGGGCAGGAAGTAAATGATATGTGGTTCTTCATACAAAATGATTGAAGTACCAAAGTTAGGCTATCTTTCCCACTGATCGTGTTTTTTGAGAGAGTATTTGGTGCATTTTGTAAATATTTGGTCTGCTTTATAAACAATGATCCCTTTGTCACTGAGACAGTGGAAAGTATTTTGACCAGACTAAACACTGGCATGATGTTACCATGAGAAGAGAGTGCAGTAACTATGTGTTTACTCTGTAGTGCTGTGAGAGAATAAGAAGTTGAAGCTTGATAGATATGGACAGAAACTCATTATGTCCCAAACAGCTGAATAGGGTGAAAATTTCATGCTTTTCATTAAATGTTTGATTCACGACAGTTTATGTGCATCTGCAGAGCCGTCATGTTGATTGACAGCGAGGTACAGGCTCTGAATGAACTCTGAACACTTTAATGCACAGTTACTGTGTGACACTGCACTGAATGTCACTTTGTACACAGTCCTGTCAGCAGCCAAAATACCATCATTCTGAAACAGTTAGTTATTCCCCACCGGTTTCTGACCTCCACGGAGACCATGGGTCTGCCTTCTTGGAGATGGAAGATAACTTGGACAATGGCTAAAAAATGTTGGATTCATTCTGACTGCCAGAAAACCATGTTAAAGTAACACATATGTACCATGAGTAATTGAGCCATGTGGATCAATTTGGAGCAGTCTGTCTGTGCAGCTCCTGCTCCATTTGTTTGTGATGTTGGAGCATCTCTGACACTTTCCTGTTCCTGTGTTAGTGGCTTGACAAGCTGAATAACTTCTTCCTGATCCTTTGTAAGTGACTCCGGGTGTGAAATCGTCCTTTCTGTTCCCATGTACGTGACATGTGGGAGGGAGCAGACTCCCTGACTTCCTGTGCAACAGGTAGGAGGGACTGAATGGTCTATCCTTCTTCTTGTCCAGTAGTTTTGATGGGATGAATGGCTTCACCACTTTCTTGTGAAACCAGATTGAGGTGCTGAATGAACTCCTCCTCTTACTATGGAAATGTACTGTGCTGTTACATAAATGTTACCCAGACTTTAACAGCACGATCTTGAATGTTGTCCAAGTCTTGCTGCACATGGTCACAGACTGTTTCAAGAGTTGAAGAGGGACAACTTGTCCTAAAAACTTTGTAAACTTCAGTGAGTGCCCGCTCTTCTCCTGGCATGGTGGCTTAGTAGCTTACACTGCTGATTCACAGTGCCAGGGTCCCAGGTTCAATTCCAGGCTTGGGCAACTGTCTATGTGGAGTTTGGATATTCCCCACTTGTCTGCATGAGTTTCCTCCAGGTGCTCTGGTTTCCTCCCACAGTCCGAAGACTTTCAGGCCGGGTGAATTTGCCATGCTAAATTGTCCATTATGTTAGGTGCATTAGTCAGAGGGAAATGTGTCTGGGTGGATTACTCTTGGGAGGGTTGGTATGGACTGTTTGGGCCGAAGTGCCTGGTTCCACATTGTAGGGAATCTAATCTGCTCAGTTTGGACTCAATGGGCTGAATAGCCTCCTTCCACACTGTAGGGATTCTATGGTTACAAACTGGAGATGCCTGGGCTGAGGAAGCTACGCTGAGGATCTCCTGCAGATGTGCCCCACGGCTGAGATGATTGATGCCCACTAATGATAATTATTTTCCCTTGTTCCATGAATAACTCTAAAAATTTTAGAGGTCTTAGTTAATACTCATTAAGTGCGATTTATCAGGAGGAGATTTATTAGGATACTGCCTGGACTCGAGGGCAGGTCTTATGAAGAAACCATGAGGGAGCGAGGGCTTTTCTCACTGGAGTTGTACAAGATGATGAGAGGCTTAGAAAGTGAATGCCAGAAGCATTTTCCCCGGGCAGAAATGTCTATGACTAAGTGGCATAATTTTAATTCAATTGGAGGAAGGTTTAGGGGCGATATCAGCGATCGAGTTTTTACACAGAGAGTGGTGGGTGTGTCGAATGCACTGCCAGAGGTGGTCGTAGAGTCAAATACGTGAGGGAAACTTAAGAGACTCTTGGATAGGCACATGGAACAAAGTGTACGGAAGCATGTAGGTTAGTCTGATCTTAGAGTAGGAGAAATGGCACAACGTCGAGGGCTGAAGGTCCAAACTGCGTGCATTCATGTAGAACTCTGAACTCAAAAACTGCATGAATTCATGTAAAACTGCGTTATCTCACTTTTTAGATTAGAATCAAACTAAACATCATGGCCTAGACAGAGAGCACAGGGGGCAACACCTTCACCATATTGTCTAGCTATCACAATTGTTAGCAGCTAACCTGAGAATGCAACTTTAAAAAAAGGGTTTTGTGATTTACACATGAAATAAGTGAAACTATCACTGTATTCTAACAGATGAAAGGCTTAACAATCAATTTTCCAATGTATAATTTCAGTTACATCTCACTGCAAATTTCTGATATAAATTCTGTGTTAGGATTGAGCCCTCCACTATCACCTGATGAAGGAAAGCTGGTGTGCTTCCAATTAAACTGTAAGACTATAACCTGGTGCTTTGAGATTTTTAACTTTGTACACCTCAGTCCAACACCGACATCTCCAAATCAGTACTGTTCTTTGTTCTGTATTCTATGGAAGTGCTCAAGAAGACGTGCACATTGAGGAAGATTTGAGTCTTGGAGCAGGTCAGCCTTGATCTTAGTGAAGGGCAAGGCAGGATTGGGATGTGAATGACCTGCCCCTGTTTCTGATGTTCTCCCACTCTATCATTGGAAAGTTAGTAGGTGTTATTTTCCTGCAAGGTATTTTATGGAATATTGCAATCAGGGAGACCAACGGATTTTGTGAGGCATCGCTGGGTGAGCCTTGGGGGCTGTATTCACAGTGAATCTGGGTCTACAACATGATCAACAAATGAAGCACAAGTTACAGAGAGGAGAAGCCCTGTAAAGAGAGATGAGGGGCCTCATTTATATCTAGTCTGTGTCTTCCAATTAAATTTTCCAAATCTCTCAAACCGTGTGGGACAGTCTTGAGGGACGAGGTGGTCTCCTCTGTTTCTGTGCATCATGCTATAACAGTAGGTGGACTCCAATAGATCCTGTCTTGCCGGTTTGAGGGGTTGAATGGAACGCAGAAATATGGGACTGAGAAACAAGAGTGGGTCATTAGAGAATTTGAGCCTTCTCCACCAGGCATTAAGATTGTGGCTGATCAGATTGTGGTCTCAGCCTCATCGTTCTGTCTGTGTCCCATTATCCGTGACTCACTTCTCTGTCAAATCTTTATCTAACTCAGCTGTGAATACTTGTAATCAGAGAGGCACCACAAACTTCCGGGGAAGAGAATTCCCATTCGAATGGCCCTTTTAGAAAGTTTCCTCATCCCGTTGGGAGAATAAGAGAATCATACAGCGTGGAAACAGATCCTTTTATCCAAATTGTCCACGCCAATCTGGCATCTTAATCAGATCTCGTCCCACTTGTCAGCATTTGGCCCACATCCCTCTTAACCATTCCTATTTATGTACCTATCCAGATACATTTTAAACGTGTAATTGTACCCGCTTTCACCACTTCCTCTGACAGTACACCCACCAGCCTCTGTATGAAAATGTTTCCCCTCAGGTCCCTTCTAAGTCTTTGCCCTGTCACCTTCACACTATGCCGTCTAGTTCTGGACGCCCCTACACTGGGAAAAAAGATCTTGTCCAATCAGACTATCCATGCCCATCAGGACTTTATTAAACCTCTGTCATGTCACCATTCAGTCTCTGACAGTCCAGGGGAAAAAGCCTCAACCTGTTCATCATCTCCCTGTAGCTCAAACACTCAGGTTCTTGAAAATCCTTGTAAGTTTTTTCTGCACCCTTCCAAGCTTAACAACATCCATCCTTTAGCAGAGTCAACTGACATGTACGCAGTATCCTTAAAGTGGCCTCACCTACGTCCTGTACAAGCGCAACAAGCTACCCCTACTCCGATACTCAATGTTCTGACCGATTAAGGCAAGCATGTCAACTACATTCCTCACCACTCTACCGACCTAAGCTCCACTTTCAAGGAACTATGAATCGTCACCCGTAGGTCTCTTCGTTCAGCAACAATCCCAAGGGCACTACCCTGCTTTAGCTTACCAAAATGCAAAACCTCACAAATTTCTAAACTAAACTCCATCTGCATGTCCTTGGCTCATTGATGGTCAAGGATCCCGTTATATTCTGTGATAATCTTTTTCACTGTCCACTGAACCAATTTGGTGATGTTATCTGTAAACTTACTAACCATGCATCCGATAATCACATCAAAGTTGTTTATATCCGTGATGAAAAGCAGTGAGCTCAGCACTGATTCTTTCAGCACACCGCTGACCACAGGTCTTCAGTCTGGAAAACAATCCATTACCTTCATTCCAATTTTATATCCAATTGGTTAGTTTTTCCTAGATAACATATAACCTAATCTTAGTAATCTGTCTACGATGAAGTACCTTATTAAATGCCTTGCTGAAGTCTGTGTAAACAATATATACCACAGTGTCTGACTCAATCTTCTTTGTCACCTCTTCATAATACTCAATCACATTAATTAGACATGATTCCCATCACAAAAATCCACATTGACTATCCCTCTTCAGTCCTTGTCTTTCTAAATAGATGTAAATCCTATCCCTCAGAATCCTCTCCAACGAACTCCTCGGCGCGAACGTTGGCTGATTGAGTCGATAATTCCCCGTGTTGTTTTGGCTTACTTCTCCTTTTTCTAGCCCCACCCCTCCACTGGCCACAAAAAATTATAACTAAGTTGGTGATACAGCCAAAGATATTGTTCTCAGAGTGTGTCGGGGTCAGCGTTAGGAACAAGTCCGGCAGATTTCTTTAATCTGCTAAAACAACACGTTTATGACCAAAACAAATGTACTCAAACTATGATGGAAAGAGGAATGACGAGAGGATATTGCAAACATGTACATTGATATTTTGCTGAGAAACACACACAGACACACACACACACATACACACACACACACATGCACACACATGCACGCACGCACACACACACACACACACACACGGATTGTCGATAATAAACTGAAAAGCGAAATATCTGCAAAGTTAACTTGAGAGAACATTGTCCAAATATGATTCGAACTCACGACCAAAGAAAAAAATCAGAGTTTGACCCAAGTGCTGTTCCATTTGTAAAGTCATCAAGTCCTACATCATGGAGAGAGGCAGAGAGGCCCTTTGACCTAAACTCGTCCATGCTGACCCAAATATCCAACCACACTAAACTCATTTCCCAGCACATTGCCCGTAACATTCTCGTCCTTTCCTGTCCATGTACTTGCCCAAATGCCGTTAAAATATCGTTAATATAAATGCTTCAACCACTTCCGTTGGCAGCTCATTCCCTTTGTGTACCACTCTCTGTGTAAAACAGTTTCCATCAGTTTCCCTTTTATTCTTTCCCCTCTCACCTTAACTTGAATCCCTAGATTCCCCAACTCTAGAAAAAAAAGGCTGGATCTATCCTATCCATGTAAACTTCTATAAGATCCCTCTCAGTCTCCTATTCTCTAAAGAAAAAAGTCCTCGCTTGTCCAACCTCTCCCTATAAATCATACTGTTGAGTCCTGGCAATATTTTTTGTAAAATCCGTCTGCACACATTGCAAATTAAAAAAAATCCTCCTGATCGCAATGTGACTAAAACTGAACACAACACTACAAGTGCAGCCTCACCAATATCATGTATAACTGCAATGTAACTTCCCAACTACTCTCCTCCATGTCCTGACCGATGCATGCTTGTGTGGCAAAAACCTACTTCACTGCCATGTCTAACTATGACCCCACTTTCAGAGAACGGGGGACCTAAACTCCATGGTCCCTCTGCTCAACTGCACTCCTTAAGGTCTTACCAATCACCATGTAACTCCTACCTTGATCTAACGATGCCAAAATATTCCTCGGCCCACTTCTCCAGATTGATCAAGGTCCTGGTGCAATTTCTGATATGCGTCCTCACTGTCCACGATACCACCTATTTTAGTGTCATCGTCAAGTTTCCTAACCATGCCTTGTACATTCGCAAACAGCAATGGGCCCAGCAGCGACCCCTGAAGCACTTCATGTGTCACCGGCCTCCAGTCCGAGAGCATACTTCCACTATTACCCTCTGATTACTACCATGAAGCCAATTGTGTGTACAATTTGCAGCTCTCATGCGATTCTAATCTTCCAGAACTGCCTAACAATGGTAACCTTGTCAAAGGCCTTAGTGAAAACCATACAGATTACGTATACCACCCGACCCTCATCAACATGTCTGGTCACTTCATCAATGAACTCAAACAAATTGGAGAGGCATGATCTCCCACTCACAAAGCCATTCAATCTTTCCAGTCTAAAACATCTATTAATAATAATTACTTAAATTAATAATAACATACGAATTAGTAAATAATAATAAATGACATTTTAAGTGGAGAATAAATTATCCATGGTATGTGACATTGCATGAAGGGCAGAACAGATTTTGTACCTGTGTCATTGAACTGTGTTGAAAAAGGTAAGGGTGGCATGGTGATTCCGTAGTTAGTACTGCTGCCTCATAGTGTTATGGATCTGGGTTTGGTTCCAGCTTCGGGTGACTCTCTGTGTGAAGTTTACACATTCTCACTGTATTTGTGTGTGTTTCCTCTGGGTGCTCCATTTTCCTTCTACAATCCAAAGATGCATAGGTCAGGTGAATTGGCCATGCTACGTTACCCAAAGTGTTGTGTGCATTCGTCAGGGGTAAATATAGGGCAGGGGAATGGGACTGAGTGGGTTACTGATTGGAGGGTCGGTGTGGCCTTGTTGGGCCAAATGGCCTGTTCCCATACTGTAGGAAATTTGTCAAAAAACTATTTCTAAACAAACCTTATCTTTCAAAATGCATGTATATCTCATCCCTCAGAGTCTTCTCAAGTGACGTACCTACCACAGTTGTTAGGTTTCCTGGTCTATAGATCCCAGATTTTTCTTTTCTTCCCTTCTTGAATAATGGCACAACATTTGCTAATCTCCAATATTCTGGAATCTAAACTGTAGCTAACGATGATGCAAAAGTATTAACCAGGATCCCCGTAGTTTCTTCTGTCGCCTCATGCAGTATCCTTGGATGCATCTGTTTAGGACCAGGAGATTTATCCACCTTCGTACATTCTAATGCATCCAACACATCTTCTCCTGTGATATTGAATCACCCCAAGATAACACTATTCCCTTTGTTAACCTCCCTAGTCTTCATGTTTTTCTCCACGGTAAAGGCAGAGGAGAAATATTCATTGAGAATCTCGCAAATCTCCGACGGTTCTAGACATGCATGTCCACTTTGGAACTTGAGGGGTCATACTCTCATTTAGTTATTCTTTTTTACTTTAATATACTTAAAGAACCTCTTTGGATTCACCCTAATCTTCTCAGCCAAGGCTATCTTGTGCCCCCTATTCGCCCTCCTGATTTCCTTCTTCAGTAAACTCCTGTATCCCTTGTATACCTCCAGTAATTCCCTCGATCCCAGCTGCCTGGACCTGAGCCACGCCTTCTTTATGCTGGACAAAGCCTCAATATCTCCTGACATCCGAGGTTCCCTCTTCCTCCCAACCTTGCCTTTTACCCTCACAGTAACATATAGACCTTGAACTGTAGACATTTCACTTTTAAAGTCCTCCCACTTGCAGGAGTTCCTTTCACCTGCAAACAAACTCCTCTAACCAACCCCTACAAGCTGCTGTCTCATTCCACCAAAATTCGCCTCGTCCCAAGTTTGAACTTGAACATGTGGAGCAGTTTTGTCCTTCTCCGTAACTATTTAAAAATTAATACATCTATGGTCACAGGTCCCAGTGTGCTTCTCCCCCCCACTGTCACCTCAGTCACCCGTCCTGCCCTAGGTCTTAGAGTAGGTCAAGTTTTCTCCCTTCCCGAGTTGCACCCTCTACTTACTGCTTGAGGAAACTATTCTGAACGCACTTAATAAATGCACCCCATCTCAGTCCTTAATTCTATGTCATTCCCAGTCTATGTTAGGAAAATTAAAATCTCCTACTAGTGCAATCCTCGTGGGCCTGCAAGTCCCCCAGTCCGTCTACGTATTTTTGTTCCCCTAACTCCTCGCTTACTATTTGGGGGCATATAGTACAATCCAAATTCTATCACCATTCCCTTCTTATTTATTAGCTCCCCAGACAAATCCTCACAGTATGATCCACCAGTTATTTTACCTCTGATTACTGCTGTGTTACTCACCTTAATAAAAAATGAACTCCCCTCCCCTGCTTCCACAATCTATGTCCCGCATAAAACACCTATACCCTGGTACATTAAGCTGCCAGTGCTGTCCCTCCCTTAGCCATGTTTCAGTAATGGCTATAATATCCCAGTCTCACGCACCGATCCATGCCCTGAGTTCATCGGCCTTACCTGTCAGCCATCTTGCATTGAAACAGTTGCTATTTAATCCAACAGGCATTCCTTGCTCTCTGTCATTGTCTAGCCTGACCTGTCTCTTCATTTTACTGTTTATGATTACTGCATCTCCTTCCAACTTCGCAATTACCTCCCTGCTGTTGAGGATCCCACCACTCCCCAACCCCAGCCAATCTAATTGAAATCCTCCCTTGCAGCAGTTGCAAACCTGCCTGCCAGCATATTGGTCCCATTCCAGTTCAGGTAAAACCCGTCCTTCCTAAACACGTCACCTTGCCCCACAAAAGATCCCAGTAATCCAAAAAATCTCTGCCCCCTGCGTCAATTCTTTAGCCACACCTTCATCTGCAATATCCTCCTGTTCTTACCCTCACGAGCACAGAGCAGTGGAAATAAACCGGTTATTACCACTCATGGTCCTGTGTTTCTCCTTTTCCCTAGCTCTCTACAATCACTCTGCAGGATGTCATCACTATTTCGACCTGTGTCACTGTGTCCTTTGTACCAATGTGCACAATGATTTCTGGATGTTTCCCCCACACCCCCCCCACACCCCCAGTGAGAACGTTCTGCAGCAGCTCTGAGACATCCTGGACCCTGGCATGTGGGACGCTACACACCATTCCGGATTCCCATTTGCAGCCACAGAATCTCCTGTCTGTTCCCCTCACTATCGAGTCGGATAATTACTTCTGTAGTTATTCTGCTTGCACAGCCTTCTGACAATGGGATTTCTCATGAAACAGTTGAATTTGGATGAAGTGTTTTGCTTCAGGCAATGCAGAGATTCTAATGAATTCTCATCAGGAATCCTCCATTCGTGGGAAAGATGACTGGGCTTTTTTTCACTCCACACTTTGCTGTGATGAACAATAGGAAAACAGAAAGGGAGCAACAGAATGTTTCTCCACAGATAGGCTACATTTTCCATCTATAAGTTAAATCAGTAACGTTATCAATCTCACACTGGACTCTGTGAGCTCTTCTTGAACATTGTCCGAACTAAATGACTCCATCACATTCTCGACTCCAGGTCAGTGCGTTATTGCAGAATCAATTCATTAAAAATAAATGGTCATAATTGTTTTGAAGATGTGTTAATACGTGGTTGCATAATGTAAAATTAAGCGTTTCATGTCTTCACAATATCTGTGTTAATATGAATATTCTTAAACATATACAGTAATTGCTGGAAAAGCTCAGCTTGTCTGTCAGCATGTAGGAAGAGAATTTACAGTTCAATGTTTCTGTCCAATGACCTTTCCTTTGAAACTGACGTATTCTTAAAGTATTTCCCCAGTTTTATTCTCCCACACAAGAAGAAATATCCATCTGGTATTCACCAACTATACTCTTCTCAAGGTCTTATATGGTTAGTAAAACATCCCTCATTCTCAGGCCGAACTGTTAATTCTTCATAACGTAATGCCTTCATTCTAAGAATGAGTAAAGAGAAACATCTTTGAGACGTTTCGAAACCAATTTTTTTTATTATTTTCAGTTTCGACAGTTATAACTACACATAATACAACAGATGTAATCTCAGCAATGTCCTGTACTGATGCAGAAAACATCGCTAAGATCATACCCAACACCCCTTACACGAAACAGAAGCACGACATTTACCTTCCAAATCACTTGCTACATCTTCAGGTTAATTTGATGTGATTCATGTACTAAGACACACAAATCCCTCTGTAACACTGAGTTCTGCATTCTCCATGCATTTAAATAAATTTCTGCTCTTTCGTCTTTTCCCCAAAACAGAAAACTTCCATCACATATATAGTACTGCTTTTTTTCTTCTGAAGCTTTGCTCACAGCCATCCTCTGTTTGTATGCCATTGCTTGTTGCTGTGTCCTCCCCCAGTCTGTGTCACATTGCAGACGTTCTTCACTCCCACTGTCTGTATCCCATAGCAGACTCTCTTCCCTCCTCCGTCTATATCCCATTGTAGACGCTCTGACCTCCCCTGTCTGTATCCCATTGCAGACGCTCTGCCCTACCCCGTCTGTATCCCATTGCCGACTATCTGCACTTCCCCATCTGTATTCAATTACAGACGCACTTCTTCAGCCGTCTGTATCGCATTGAAGATGCTCTGCCCTCCCCATCTGTATCCCACTGCAGACACTCTGCCCTCCCCCTGTTTGTATTCCATTGCAGACGCTTTGCTTTCCCCTCGCTATATCCCTTTGCAGAAACTCTGCCCTTCCCCTGTCTGTGTCCCATTGCAGACGCTATGCCTCCCCTGTCTGTATTCAATTGCAGATGCACTGCCCTCAGCCGTTTATATCCCATTGTAGATGCTCTCCCCTCCCCTGTCTGTATCCCACTGCAGACGCTCTGCCCTCACCCATCGGTATCCCATTGCAGGCTTGCATTTCTTCCCCAGTCTGTCTCCCTTTCTGAGGCTCTGTCCTTCCCCTGTCTGTATCCCATTGTAGACATACTGCCCTTGCTCTGCCCTCTGCTGTCTGTATCCCATTGCAGATGCTTTTCCCTCCCCTATCTGTATTCCACTGCAGACGTTCTGCTCCTTCGTCTATATCCCATTGCAGATGATCTGTCCTCTCCCTGTCTGCGTCCCATTGCAGACGCTCCGTCTTCTCCCTGTCTGTATCCCACCGCAGATGCTCTCCCCTCCCCAGTCTGTCTCCCATTGCAGACGGTCTGCCCTCCCCCTGTCTCTATCCCATTGCAGACGCTCTGCCCTCCCCCTGTCGGTGTTCCATTGCAGATGCTGTGCCCTCCTACTGTCCCTATCCCATTGCAGACGCTATGTCCTCCCCCTGTCTGTATCCCATTGCAGACGCCCTGCCATCCCCGCCTGTACCATTGCAGCCGTTCTGCCCCCCTGTCTGAATCCCACTGCAGACAGTCTTACCTCCACTGCCTGTATCTCATTGCAGACGCTCTGCAGTCTCCTGTCTGTCTCCAATTGCAGACGCTCTGCCGTCTCCTGTCTGTCTCCCATTGCAGACGCTCTGCCGTCCCCTGTCTGTATCCCATTGCAGACGCTCTGTCTCCATTTGACATCTTATTGAATGATTATCCTGATGCATGAGCAAACTGAGCTCCATCTCCTTCATCCGGTTCATTAGAATAGATTGTAATTTGTTGATGACCTCACACAGATCCCTGAAGAACTCCACTCGTTACAGCTTTCCAAACACAAAATGAGTAATGATCTCTACTCTGCCTTTCCTGACAGCTACCCAGGGTGTCCCTGCTTCTGCATAACAGCCTGGGATGGTTATATGACGTCCCCCTGTGCTGTGTAATTTAGTGAATACTTCATTCTGTTTGGTGGGGTCTGTTTGGTGCAGCCCATTTTGCCGCAGACCCATTTAGGCGCAGAACTATTTCAGCGCAGCTCATATTTATTCCTTTTCAGGCTGAGATAAAAGCATTAACCAAAGCAACAAAAATAAAAATAATGTTTATTCCCTTCAGTAAAAATGTTAAAAAGACACTTGAGTAAGTATAACACTGACTCAGAGTTTTCTTTCAGAGCTAAAATGATAATTGGTCTTGCATTTATTCACATTGAAAACATTCATGAAGCTATTGAACTTTTGACTGATGCGCTTCCAGATGAATTGCAACCGCTGCTGGACTGGTTCGAGGATAACTATGGAGATAGAAGATTATGCAGAGGAAATGGTCGGTGTCCACCGCCTTTTCCAGATAGAATGTGGAATTTATATGAAAGAACTTTAAACAATGAGGACGAAACAAGCAATAATGCAAAAGCTGCCCACAGGAGATGACAAAGCGAACTTGATGTGGAACATCTAGTTATTTGGAAATATATTGAGAGTTTATGAAAAGTTCAGCAAGGAAGGGACATTTACGATGAGCATCTGATAGCAGGGCACGATATTCTTTTGAAATTAAAGAAGCAGATGCTAGAATACAAACACTGGTAAGAAGATTTATTGAGAGAAATGATGTCGAGTATTTACGAGGATTGTCCATAATTTTGAATGAACGTCATGTTTTAGATTTTTTGTAATGAACTTATATCATTTACTTTTTTCTTTTTAACATTTTTACTGAAGAGAATAAACATTAATTTTACTTTTAGTCTTTAATTAATGCTTTTAACTAAGCCTGAAAAGTGAGAGAGATGAGATTGGAAATGCCAGCAAGTTTAAATTGAGAATTGCTCTTTCCTGAACATTGCTGCTTACTTGGTTGGTGGGACGTTGATGTTTCAGAATCTCCATACAAGGTGTCCTGGTACTCTCTGGCTCTTTCCAGGATCCTCCCCACATGTCGAGTTAGAGGGTGAGGGAACGAATATCGGGTACTCTAACACCCGGCTTGGCCTTTTATGTCCTATTCCAGGATGTTTCTCCTGGAATGGGAGAAGAGGAGGGACGGTGTGAGGGTGGGAGTGGGTGTCCCTGCTGTTAATGCCGGTATAAGAGAAGGGTGAGATGTCCGGAGGGAGTCTGACAACAGTGTTGTATCCATGTCGTGTTATCAGTGTGCAGGGCTATTGCGTCAGTTACAGAAAAACTGAGAGAAGGAAGGTGCTGAATCCAACAGTGAGTGTGGTCGTGCTTGAGCCTTATTTGGAGATAGAGTGTGAGCCTTGTTCGGGGGTAGGTGTTATAACACATATACAGTGAGTGTGAGGGAGCAGAAGAATATGGTGACACTTATCCTGGAAAAGTGGGGGGAAAGAATATTGATGCTTGTCCTGTATTGCTGACCAATTCTTCAGATCGCCTCAGCGTTGAGGTGAGTCTCCCTGAATGTCTTGTCCAAGTCTATCAGTAATAACGCCACAGACCCTTTCCATCAGTTCCCACAGAATCAGTTTGGGGGGATCTTACAAATAGCAAGGTGAAGCAAACATTTGTGTATTATATATCAAAATCAAATCTGTCACGTAAATACTTTACAACATATGCTCTGGAAATTAGGTATGCAAGGGGGAGCAATGATACCGTGATATTATCGCTGGGCTCTGAACCGAGAGACCCAGGTAATATTCTGGGGACATGAATTCAAATCCTGACAAGGCAGATGGTGGAATTTGAATTCAATGTGTATCTGGAATCAAGGGTTTATGATGACCAGGAATCCATTGTCGATTGTTGGAAAAACACGTCTGGTTCACTGATGTCCTTGAGGGAAGGATACTGCTGTCCTTACCTGGTGTGGCCTGCATGTGACTCCAGATTCAAGACAACGCTGCTTACGCTTTACTGCCCTCTGGCATGGGCAATAAATGCTGGTTATCCAGCGACGCCCTCATCCTGTGAATGAGTAACAAATAATCGTGGGTATGGCAGTAATAATGGATGGTCTCAAGTTGCACCGAAACTGCAGTGACGACAGTTACTGTGAAGAAAAACTTCCGTAAGTCTATATCAGGTAAGTTGAACAATACGTTGTGACCCAAACTAGAGAGCAGGTTATTTCAGATTTGGTGTTGTGTGGTCAGGAGGACTAATTAATAACCTTGCTCTGAAGCAGCTTTGGAGGAATAGTGACATCAATATGTTGCATTTTTACACGGCGTCTGAGTACAGTATCGAATGTTTGATCATTCTGGTCAAACATCATGGAAGCTCCGGAGGCGAGAGGGTCAAGTTCACTCCAATGGATTGGGGAAGTATAATATAACATTCAATGGGAGAAGCAATGATTGTGAGAGTCCGACAGCTCGGAGAAAGGCCCTTCAGCCCAAACTGGTCCATTCCAAACAAAATGTCGTTTCACATTAACCCCATTTCCCTGCCCTTGCCCCATATCCTTCTTATTCTTTCCTATCCGTATATTTGTCCAAATGCATTTTAAATTTTGTGAATGTACCTCCCTCAACCACTTCTGCTGGCAGCTCATTCCATGTGTATACCACCCTGTGTGTAAAAGAAATTGCCCCTCAGGTTCCCTTTTACTCTTTCCCCTCGGATCTTAAATTGATGCCCTCTCGTCCGTGGGTTGCTCAATCCTGTGGAAAAAAAGACTGAGTGCATTCACTCTATCCATACTTCCCATGATCCTATGCACTTCTATCAGATCCCCCTCAGTCTCATACACTCTAAAGTAAAAACGCCCAACCTCTCACTATATCTCAGACCATTGAGTCTGGGCATCATCCTTGTAAATTTCTTCTGCACTATTTCCAGTTTAATAACATTCTTCCTATAGCAAAGTGAACAACACTGAACATAACACTACCAGTATTGCCTCACCAGCATTCTGTATAACTGCAACATAACTCCCTAATTTCGATACTCATTACTCTGACTGATGAAGGCCAGTGTGCCAAATGCCTTTTTCACTGCCCTATCGACTTGTGACTCCACTTTCAGAGAACGTTGAACCTGAATTCCAAGGTCCCTTTGTCTCAATACACTCCTTAAGGCCCTGTCATTCACCATGAAACTCCTACCTTGATTTGACTTTCTAAAATGCAAGAACTGACACTTATCTGTACTAATCTCCATTTGCCATTTCTCGGCCCACTTCCCCACCTGATCAAGGCACTGCTGTAATTTCTAAAATTTCTGATAATCTTCCTCACTGTCCACGATACCACCTATTTTAGTGTCAACTTGAAACTTATAATTCATGCCTGTACATTGTCATCTAAATCATAGTTGTGTGCAATATGTAAATATATATAAAATATACATGCATAAAACAAACACTAATCGTCCCAGAAACAACTCCTGAGGCATTCCACTCATCACAGGCCTTCAGTCAGACAAGCATGCTTCCACTATTACTCTATGTTTCCTACCATCAAGCAAATTTTGGATCTGATTTGCCAATTCCCCCTCAATTACATATGGTCTAAACTTCCAGAGCAGCCTACGATGTGGAACCTTACTGAAGGCCTTTCTGAAATCCATATACACTATGTACACCACCATGCACTTGTCAAAGTTACTGGTCATTTCACCAAAGCACTCTCACAAATTTTTGAGCCATGATTCCCCCATGCACATAATCACACCCTGACTTGCCAAATGAGTGTATATCGTCTGTCTCAGTCTTCTCAAGAAACTTACCTACTAGAGATGTTAGGTTTACTGGTCTATAATTCCCAGGTTTTTCTTTGTAGCTCTTCTTGAATAAGGGCACAGCATTCGCTACCCTCCAGTCCTCCGCGACCTCACCCGTTGGCTACTGATGATACAAAAGTACCGGTCAGGGACCCCACTATTACTTCACTGTCCTCCTGCAGTGTTCCTGAATATATCTGGTCAGGACCAGGAGAATTATAGAAATACTGCACAGTCTGAAAGATATGTCTACTCATTTTAGGTGAAAACACCAAAGAGTGAGTAAGTGACTCAATGATGATTAACATAACAAATTAAAGAATATATTAATCACAGGAAGTGACTTCAGAAGAATTCCAGACATTGTGGAATCCTAAGAATTCTCAGAAAATTGCAATCCAGAAAAGGAGGGCCATGAAACTGATGAGGAAATCAAAAAGCGAATATGCATGCAAGCAAACAGGAACACAAAGACTGCAAAAAACCTATGATCTATATTTCAAAAGAAGTAAAACATTGTCAAATGTGGAAATTTGCAATTGGGAGAGACGAGTTTTTGGTGGATAACAGGGAAATGGCAAAGCAAATGACCAGTTACTATACATCTGTCTTAATGGAGTAAGATCCAGAAAATCACCCAGAAATACAAAGTGATCGTATAGGACTTGTGGAAGTAAAGACATAAAGTGAATTCATATCAGGAACAAGGCAATATTCAACATGCAGCTGGATTGAGCATTGCTAAGCTTGACAAACCAGATGTACTTCATACCAAAATCTTCAGAAATAAATCACAAATAGAAGTATTAGTTGCACTGTCGCTGACTGTGTTCTATCACACAGTGCATTCTGCGGAGTCTGGAAGCCGTTGTAGACATGTGGACATTAGTAAACGTGATCCAAGCACTATATGAATGGTAGGGATCCAAGCATCTACAAAAGGAAGAAGAGATAGTGTTGAGAACTGCAGACCAATTAACTTGACATTTGTGGGGAAACTGTTGGAATATATTATATAGGATGTGATATTGGATATTTAGACACTAACAGCAAACTTTGAGAGACTCAGTATGCATTTCTGAAAGGGAATTCGTACTTGACAAACTTTGGAATTGTTTGAAGTTGATTCTTACAGCATAGATAATGGGGTACCAGTAGAATTGGTGTAGATTTTAGATTATCGGAAGGCTTTCTATAAGAACTCAGACAGTGAGTTCGAAAATGCAATGATGTGAAGGGTATTTGGAGGAATATATGTAAGTGGAAACCTAAAGTTTGGTTTGCCTTGCTTTAAGGGAGTCAGAATATAGATGTAAAGACATGTTGAAGCAGTTTCACAGAGTGTTGGTAAGACTGTACCTGGAGTATTGAGAACAGTTTTGGTGACCAAATCTAAGAAGAATATACTGACCACAGAGGAAGTGTAATGGACATTATCCAGATAAATCCCTCAGGTGGCGAGATTGCGTGATGAGGAAACTCGGCCTATGCTGTCTAGAGTTTCAACGAATCATCGGTGGGTCACTGTGAACTTTATAAAACTCACAAAACATACGACAAGTTGGAAATTAACAGAAAATTTATCAGGCTGTCGAATCCATATTCAAGGCAAATAGTGGCAGGATAAGGGACAGACCATTAAAGACTGCAATGAGGAGGAAATTCTGTGCGTGAAGGGGACTGACTAACACAGGGGAAAGCCACGGCAAGATTATGGAGAATCCCCAGATAACCTACAAGTGTGTCAAATGGAACAGATTAGCCACGAAGACGTAGGACTCATTAGTGACTTGCCAAGTTGCATCTAAATCAACTTTAGTAGTAGGAGAAAGAGGGGAGTGGTAGAAGGCTGTTTGTGTGACTGGAGGCTAGTGTCCAATGCTGTACCACGGACATCAGTGCTGGGTCCCTTATTATTTGTGATTCGGAGGTGCGAGTGTTGGGCTGGGGTGGACAAATCTAAAAATAGCATCACTCCAGACTATAGTCGAACAGGTTTATGCGGCAGCACTTGCTTTCGAAATGCAGCTTCTTCATCAAAATGCACAACCACGTGATATAACTGATGGTGAGAGATTTTTAATTTTATTATTTGTGGGATTCATAAATGATGCAGCTATGAATATGGACGACGGGTGTAATAAATAAGTTTGGATTTGATACAAAGATTGGCCGGGTGGTTGGCAGTGAGGAGGAAGGCCTTATGTTACAGGTAGATACACATGGAATGGTCAGATGGGTGGATCAATGGCCGATGGAATGTAACCCTGATAACTATGAGGTGATGCAACTTTGGAAGAAGGAACCAGACAGGGGAGTACTCAATGAATGGCAGCACACTAGAAAACTCAGAGGGTGCTTCTCCAGACATCGCTGAATGTGACTGTACAGGTTAATACACAATCTGGGAAAGGCTAGGGGAATGTAAACATAGTCTTTATTAATCGAGGCATAGATTATAAGAACTATATGGAACATTGGTGAGGGCAAGATGGAATACTGTGTGTAGGTCTGGGAACAACATTACAGGAAGGATTGATTGTAGTGGAGGGGGTGCAAAGATGTTCCCTTGGATGGAGCATATCAGCTATGGAGAGAGGCTAGATAAACTCAGGTTGTTTAGTTTGGAGGACAGAAGGCTGCGAGGAATGTGATTCAGAAGGATAGGATTACGAGGTACATGGACAGGGTGAATAGACAACAGCTTTTGCTGTTACTCAAAGGGCCACACTTTAAAAGTGAAGGCTTTGCAGTTTAGTGAAGATTTGAGAATTGTTTTTCAACCAGAGCGTGTTGGGGTCTGGAATGCACTTCTTGAGAGTGGAGTTGTCATGGTAACCTCAAACCATTAGAAACGACACTGTTGTGTACTTGAAATGCTTTTAGATTCACGGCCAAGTGGGTCGAATGTAGACTGTGCTGTATTTCTGGTAATACAGAGTCTGTGCTCATGTGATTGTATGGCTGTGGAAGGTCAATCATTGAGTAGCTTAAGGTAGGAATTGATGGGTTTCTGAACATTATCTTAACAAAGTTGATAAGAGAGAACTTGTAATATTTTCTGGAAATACGTCAATGGCAAAATTAAGAGAAAAAAATTGCAGATTTCTTACAGGCTGATAACAGACAATTGAGGACCGGGAAATAGCAGAACTATGGAGCAAATACTTTAGTTATGCCTTCACAGAAGAAAGCAAAACAAAAAGAAAACTTCCTAGCAATACGAGGGAACTTTTGTCTTGTGAGAAAAGGGCAATAGAATGTAAATAGCCACTAAAGAGTTAGAGAAAGTATTGGACTGAAATTAATGGGCATAGACAAAGCCAACAGAGATTTTTGAAATGGGAATCATATTTGAGAAAGTGGCTTTTATTAAAATTATGTAGGAGGTATCAATGCCATGCGAGTGGATTATCAGAAAGATTTTTGATAAAGCCCCAAGCCTATTGCGCGAATTCGAATCCTATGGGACTCGGGCTAATATATGGTCATAGATTTAGAATGGGAGAGCTGGCAGGAAACAGTGAGTAGAAATAAAACAATGTTTTATTTTTAAATGGAAGGCTTGGAGGATATTGGAAGGATCGTGTCTTGGGCTCCAGCTATTCCCAATGCACATCATATCTTTGGGTGAGGGGCGCAAATGCAATATTCCCAAGTCTGCTTACAGCACTAAACAATGTCAGCCTGTGAGTGGATGAGGAGGATATAAAAAGTTCCAAGGTGATTGAGACAAGTCGAGTGACTGGGCAAATACGTGGCAGGTGGAGAATAATGGGGGAGATGAGATGTTGTGTAATTTGATGGGAACAATGGACTGGCAGCCTCTCATTCGAAAATGTAGTGATTGAAAAACGTTGCATTATAAATGAACTTAAGCTGCATTTTTGTTTATTTCTGCGTAGCCCTCCGAGTCCATGTGTGGCAGTGAGTTCTGAAGCCAGAAGTCAACACTGGGAATGGCATTGGCACGCTGACCATTGTATGTAGGCCCAGCACGTGAGGAACTGTAACGTTGAAAGGAATGTGGATCTCCCTGTACAACAATCACTTAAAGCAATATTGCAGGAGCAGAAAGTAGGAAGGAAGATAAATGCTGTATTCAACTTCATTTCAGGGGGATTTGAGTACAGGAGTAAATGTATCTTACTGCAGCTGTAAAGTGCCTTGGTGAGACCCCATCTCGAACATTGTGCAGTATTGTGTGCAGTTTTGGTCTCTTTTCCTGACAGATAACAAACCTGATATTGAGGGAGAGCAGCAAAGGATGACCAGACTGATCTCTGGGATGATAGACTTGTTGTGAGAGCAGAGTTTGGGGCAATTAGACCTGTATTCAATGGGGTTTAGGAAAATGAGTGGAAATCTCAGTGAAATATATAACACTCTGACAGGGCGAGACAGATGAGAAGCAGGGATTGTAATTCCCGTGGCTGGAAAGTCTAAAACAAGTGGCGACAATATTAGGTACAGACAGGCCACTTTGCATTGAGATGCGATTAAATGCCTGCACTCAGAGAGTGGAGAACCAGGGGTAATCTCTCCAAGATCAGGCTGTGGAAGTCAAGGGGCTGAATATAAATAAGGATTTCTGGAAACTAAAGGGATAGGGAGAGAGCAGGAGTATGGTGTGAAGATAGAAGATCAGCTATCGTTCCAGGTTGTTCTCCAATAACGCAATAACTGTGTTCCTGTACAACACTGTGTTGTACAAAATTGTGCAATATTAATAATGGGGTCTCTGGAAAAAAGAGGGCAATTGGCGAACCCCCAAAATATCAGTAAAAACCAAAAGTTAAATTTGATATAACACACAATAGGACAGTCTAAATAAATCTTTAAATTACATGTTGTAATGGAAGAGTGCTGTAAATGTAACGCTTTCACACTGCAGTCACTCACTGGTGCACCGTACCTTTCACCACAATCTTCACCAGAAAGCGCGCGGGGGCTGATTGACCACGTGATGCCGATGGGGAATTCCAGTTCTCTGCAAGATTCTCCCCAAAGTTTGAAATAAGTTCTTTCGAAACATGACTACAATCCCCAGTTTCAGGCTCAGTTTCAAGGCTTGCAGAATCGATTGCATTCCTGTTTTTGCTGAACACATTGAATGTACCTTTTGTCGACAGAGGGTTTCTGAGGCAGGATTTGCTGGTCAGCTGGTGCCTGACAAGGAATCGCGTCACAATGAACGCCAGTTCACTTTATAGAAAAAGGTTCATGAATTGCATTGCAGCTGAAATGTATTTAATCAACACGCGTTATCACTAAACTGCCTGTATAAAGAATGGAGGCGCAAAATTGATGGGCTGAATGGACTACAGCAGTTCTCATTTTATGTTTCACAAGGTTTAAACATATTAAGGGATATGTATATTGTATGGGGAAAACTGCATTGAGGAGATGTTCGGCCATTAACTAGAATAGGGAAAGCTCAATGAGTTGTATGACGTACTCCTTTCCCGATGCTTCTGTGCAGTGTGTGGGAAAGCTGTGTAAATGTTGTAACAAGCTCTCAGCTGTTCGGAAGGAGGTCTCTGCAGGGTCGACAGGATTGTGTTTCCCATTCCCTTTTCTGATAACGAGGCTGGTGCCGGCTGTTCTCTCTGGGTATATCCCTTAAGTCCTGGGAGCAGTTTGATACAATTGAGTGTCTTGCTTGCCCATTTCAGAGACCATTGAAGAGTGTATCACATGTCTGTGTGTCTGGAGTCACTTTTTGGCCAGAAAGGAAAGCACGGGGGATTCACTTCCTGAAAGTACACTGGGGAAGGAGGTCGACATCTATAACTGACATTGAATACACGATTACTATTACTGACACCAGTTATTAGATCTCGATATTTTATTAATTGCTTTTAGCTTACACCAGTTGCCAGAGAATTATCCTGGTCTGGATTAGCAATCCAATGACAATTCCACAACAGCAGCATCTCCACTTAGGGGGCCTATCGGAAACCACACTGAACCGATTATTTTTGTGCTGTTTGACAGCTCTGTCAAAAATAACCCCAACCAATTTGACTATCGTGATGGGACTGAGGGCGTGGTAATTGGTCCGATTGTAATTATTCCCTTCTTAGGGGATGGGACACAGTTGAGTAATTACTGACATTAGGAGAAAGTGAGGACTGCAGTTGCTAATTACGCACATTGCCAGGGAGATGTTAGAGTTGGAGCTGGAATGAAACAACTTCCTCAGGTACATGGCTTGTTTTGTAACAAAAGTCCTCAGTTCTATTGCACGAATGGTGTCAGGGTCAAATGGCTTTGTCGAATCAAAAGGCAGGCTGTTACTTAATGGAGAGGACTTCCAGAAAAGGAAAAGTAAAGGCATTGGGGTCTTCCTGGGTATGAAACATAAAGTCAGCATGATGATGCAGCAAGTAACTCGGTTGGTACATTAGGCGGTTTCCTGGTAAGAAAGGGTTGTGTTATTGAGAATCTCTAAAATGTTGAGGCGATAATTCATTGGGGTTTAAATGAATGAGGAGTGATACTGCTGAAACCTACAAGACACAGAAGGGGTTGGAGAAGGAAGATGTTGAGAAGTTGTTTCCATTCTTGAACAAAGTGTCAAACTCGATGATATAGATACTGAATAAGGAACATCGATTTCAATCTGAGATGCAGAGTCATAGCTTCTCTCCGAAGGTAATGAATGTCTGGAATTCCCTAACTCAGAGAGGTGTCGAGGGATACAAGGAGTCGGCAAGAGAGTGGAGTTGAGCCCTGGAGTAGATCAGCCATGTTCTTATGAAATGACATGGTTAGCTTGAGGGGCCGATTGATCTACTCCTGTTCCTATTTATTCATTTCACATGTCATGCTTTTGGAAAGTAACGGGTTATTTTGCTGGAAATCATGTTGTACAATGTTGCATTCAGGGAGAGCAGAGGATTTGTTGTTTTAACCCTGGGTGGGGTATGTGGCTGTATTCCCAGCGTATCTGGGTCTGCAAAATGACCCACATCTGGAGCAGAAGTTACACAGAGGGGAAGCCTGGAAACAGGGACTGGGGAGTAGGGTTGGTGGTCACTTCCAGATCTAGTCTGGATTTTCCAAGTGCATTTCCAAAACTACACCTATCCATCGGAGTGGCCTCGATCTCTCCCTGTTTAGCAGGTCCGAGGGCTGAATGGAACATCAGAACATAGCGCTGAGGGACACAAGTGGGCCATTCGGCCCATTCACACTACTCAACCATTAAATAAGGTCATGGCTCATTTCATTGTGATCCCAGCTGCAATTTTCTTTCCATGCACCATTATCCCTGATTAACCTGTCCATGGAAAATTAGAAAAAGCCAGCTTCGATGTAATATAAAGGTCCAGCCACCCCAAACGTCTGGGAAAGAGAATTCCCACTTGACTGAAATCCCACTTTGTGCAGTTCTCGTACTTCCTGCTCTGACGTAGGTTGGAGGGTGTCACTGTTTCCTTTTCTCGTCCCATTCCTCCACTGCTGACACCAAATTTTTAATGTAACCAGGTTGGTGATATGGCCGATGATAAAGTTCTCAGACTGAGTCAGGTTCAGTGACGGGAACAAGTCAGGCAGATTTCTTTAGTTAGCTACAAGTAACTAATAAACCTAACGGATGCACATAGTGGATTTGTGGTTAGCACTGATACCTCCTGTCACCAAGTAGCTCCGTTCAGTTCTAACCTCGGGCAACCCTCTATGTGGATTTTGAACATTCTCCCCATGTCTGTGTGGATTTCTTCCCAGTGTTCTACTTTCCTCCCATTGCCCATAGATATGCAGCTTAGAACGGATTGGCCATGCTAAATTGCCCATAGTGCCCAGGGATGTGTCGGTTAGATAGTTTAGTCATGGGAAATGCAGGGTTACATGGATAGAGTAGGGGGGCAGGCCCGGACGGGAAACTGTTCCGAGGGTCAACGTGGACTTGATGGACAGAATGTCCTGCCTACACACTGTAGAGATTCTATAAAAACAACAAGAAGTTTGGACTATACAAACACCCAGTGGGTATCTATCTGATCACTCTCCTCTAGGTTTTGTATGTTTCAATATTATCGCCTCTCATTCCAAGAGTAACCTGTTAAAGCTTTCATAATATAAGACCATCATCCCTGGAATAGACATGAAGTGAAACATCTAACTGCTTCCAATTTAATTATATCCTTTCTCAGGGAAGGAGACAAAAATAATCTTTCACACAGATGAAGATATTTTTTTATTTTCTCAATGGTGAGAGCATTTGGAACTCTCTTCCCTGCAGAGCCTTGGAGGCAGAGATATTGAGGCACATATGTTTGAGGCACAGACAGAAGGTTCATAAAGAATAACAGTCAAGGTTATCGGGGAATGGCAGGAATGTGCAGTGTTGGGGAAATGCTGACAGTGGTAAAAAAAAATCACACTGCTCCAGCACATCCAGGAATATAATGCAAAATGAAATGGTAATATCGATAAAATGTTAAGAGGAAATCGAAGATGATGGCGATCTGTAAGGTCTGCTTTGTTGGGCTCTGCATCACAGCACGGGCAAAGTGGTTCCCTAACCCACTCCATCCCAGCCATTTACTTAAAATGCTTAGTTTTTGAAAGTTTTGAGAGTCGGCAGTTTTAGTAGCCTTAGTTTGTGTAGTTTCTAAGCTCTATGAGACTTTGTTTATTAATGATCAGCAATTCGAGTTCCTCTTCTCTCTAGTTTAAATGTTGCTACAGTGCGTTCTGGGTAAAGATATGCTGAAATGGTGTACCTGGAGCATTAAGGTGCGCCATTGGTCAGAAAAGAGGAAAGATTTACTTTCTAGTCTTAAAAAGAGAGGGTAGATGTTGTCCTATTGCAGGAGATGCACCTTGATGACAAGGAACATTTGACATTACAGCAGGTCGGGCTTGATCGGATTTATTTCTCCTCTTTTAATATTATAAGGAGGGGAGAAGCCATAATGGATAAAAAGAATCTTCAATTTAACCTACTAGATTGTATTTGACACTCACGGGAGGTTCATAATACCCAAAGCCTTGAACTATAGACTATAGTAAAGAATATAGTATTTTGAATGTTGATTGCCCCCCACCCCCCACCCCCACCCACTCCCGGCGCACCCTCTTAAATTCTTGGTAGATGCATTTTCCAAATTCAGTTATCTTGCATCGTGGCACATTATTGTAGAAGTTTTCAAAAGTCTTATGGACCCGACGGTGGACAGGATGTCCAAAAGTGCCCCAATACCCTCGTTATAAGGTAAGCAATTAGTGGATATATGTGCAGAACGAGAGCTGGTGGATGTCTGATGGCAGATCCACATCACACGTAGGGATTTTATTTACTTCTTTAACCGGCATAAATGCCACATGAGGGTTGATATCTTCCCCATTCCTGCAACAATCTTAGATTGGGTGGCATCCTGCACAATTGGGAATATTACCATTTCTGACCATGAAGCAGTATACTTATTGTATAAGATTAAGGGCAATACAAAAGATTCGAGACACTAGCGAATGTATCCCTTTATTCTTAAGACTAGTTGGTTTATTGAGTAGTTAGATTAGATTACTTACAGTGTAGTAACAAGCCCTTCGGCCCAAAAGGTCCACACCGAGCCACCCCCTGACATTTACCCCTTCACCAAACACTAGAGGCAATTTAGCATGGCCAATTTATCTAACCTACACATTTTTGGACTGTGGGAGGAAACCCATGCGGACACAGGGAGAATGTGTAAACACCACACAGACAGTCACCTCAGGCAGGAATTGAACCCGGATTTCTGGTGCTGTGAGGCAGTAGTGCTAACTGTTGTGCCACTGTGCTAACCATTGCGCTGCATTCAGATCTTTCTTAGCCATTAATTCAGATTAAACCAGTAACTCATCCACTCTATGGGAAATTGCTCTGGCTTATGCCAAGGGAATAATTATTCCTTATGATGTTGCAGAAGGGGGAGCAGGAACGCTGGTTTGAGGCAAAGCTGAGGGCAGCCGAGAGTACAGACTGTGATTGTCTCTCAGTGGCTAAACTGCAGAGGATTACAACGCTTCGGTCTACAGTGAATTCCACGCTCACACAGACAGCCAAGAAGGAACTTACTTTCGCAAAACAAAGGCTGTTTGAACATGATGATAATCCAGGCAGGTATTTATTCTATCTTGCCAGGAAAACGATCGCCCCTCTCAAGCCATTACCTCAATTAGGGAAGGTATTGGGATCCTTACCTTTAATTCCAAAAAGATTAACGTCTCCTGTCCGAGATGTTTCACCGAATTATTTCAGACTGAACATTTTGTGGATAGATGGATTAAGATTGAGTTATTTATCAAGAACCTGGGTCTTCCAGGAGTAACCCCTGAATAGGTGTTGTGCCTTAATGCACCATTATCAGCGCAGGAGTGTGTGAAGCAGCTTCAGAATGTAAAGGCGCACCTTCCTGATGGATTTCCTAGTGAATTTTATAAATAATTTATAAACCTATTGTCAGGGCTGATGCTTAACATGTTCCGTCACTCATACAGTCACAAACCCCTCCCTCCATCCTTAATAGAGGCTCATATCTCTCTGATGCTGAAGAAAGGAAGACCCCGGAGGATTGTGCTTCTTACACGCCAATCTCACTTTTAAAAATTGGTCTCAAAATCCTGTCTGAGATCCGTGCATTAAGGTGGAAACTTTGCTGCCTTCAGTTGCTAAAGAGGACCAAACATGCTTTATAAAGGGCCGCAGATCTTCCTACAATGGTAAGAATTTTCTCAATATGATCCAAGAGTGTCAACAACAATCTGTCCAGGGATTATTGATTTCTTTAGATGAGCGAAAGCATTTGATTGGGTTGAGTGGCCGGATCTCTTCTGTACATTAGAATGGTTTGGTATACACCAAGTTTTGATCAAGTGGGTGAGGGTCCTTTACAGCGATCCTCTGGCTGCGGTTCTCACTAATGGTGTGGCCAACCAGTAATATTAATATTTCTCCAGGCAGTCAACAAGGTTGACACCTTTCACCATTGTTGTTTACGTTGGGGATTGAGCCACTGGCGGAGGCCATCCGTAGGTATGCCACCATATCTGCCCCAGAGGTGGGATCGAAGTCTCGAAAGATTACATTGTGTGCAGATGAGGGTCTTATGTTTTTGTCAAATCCCACAATTTCGGTAGGTCATGTGATGCAATGCATTAATTCGCTTGTTGCCTTTCCGGGCAATAAATTAATTTTACGAAGTTGGAGGCCATGCCTATGGGAGGTCTTAGGGAAATACCTGATACTGAGGTCAAATCCTGGTTTCCTTTTAAATGGTCACGGGGGTGGTTTCCCTATTTCAGTATATTCATTACATCAATCTTTGATCATTTATTCAACGTGAACTATGTCCATTTGTTTGACAAAATTAAACAAGACCTTCAAAGATGGGAGGCACTTCCAATATCCTGGCTCGGTCAGATAGCTGTTATTAAAATGAATGTCCTTCCTCATTTCCTACACCCAGTTCAAATGCTTTCTATGATGTTTCCCAGACAGATATTTCGGAAACATAATGGCTTGTTCAGCTCTTTTATTTGGCATCATAAGCGATTCTTTATCTTCCTAACAAAATGGCAACTGCCCCGCAGATTGTCAAGAGTAGATCTCCCTGATTAAAAGCAATCAATTAAGTTTTTTTTAATAGTATGTTAGTGCCTGGGCCGCTGAGGTCTCGGCATCAATACGGCTAGACATTGAGCCCTCTCAGACAAAGTAAATCCTTATTAGTAAGTTGTTCTTCGATAAAGTGACAACATTTTGGAATATTGTCATAAAATAATGATTATCAATACTGTTAAAACTTGAAGGACAATGCGTCAGATCGAGGCAATACAGCCAAAACCATGTTTCTTACCCCTATAATTGGTATACCAGGGATAATGGATTCCAGGTTTAAACTGTGGGCAGCAAGGGGGATTCGTTGTTTGGGTGATTTAGAATTAGTAGTATCCCTACAGTGTGGAAACAGGTCCTTGAGCCCAGCAAGTCTACTTCGATCCTCTAAAGGGTAACCCTCCACACCCATTCCCCTACCATCCTATATTTACCCTGATTAATGCCCCAATATACAGATCCTGGAACTCAATGAGCGATTGAGCAATGGCCAAGTCATCTAACATGCACATGTTTGTGACTGTGGGAGGAAACCTACGCAGTCACAGTTGAGAATATACTAACTCCACACAGCGAGTCACACAAGGCTGGAACCAAACCTGTGACTCTGGTGCGGTGAGTCAGCAGTGCAAACCACTGAGCCATCACGTGTTACTTGAAGGAGAAACAATGATACCGTTTGATCAAATAACTCGTAAGTATGGACTATCTAGTAGAGACCTCTTGTGTTTTTTTTTCCAGATTAGAGATTTGATTAAAAAATACATTTTTACAAGACACTTATAGATCCGATACAGAGAAGCAGGTGATTATTGTCAAGAATACACTCTCTGTCAGTACCCTTTACCATTTGTTGGAGAGTGTCCCCGCAGACAAGACTGTGCAGCTTCGTGACTCCTCTGCGAGAGATTTGGGGGTTTAGATCTTTTCAGAGACATGCGAGGATATTTGTGAAAATGCTCGAAGGATTTTGATCTGTAATTGAACCCATTCCATGCAGTTGAAAAATCTTCATCGGTTCTATCTGACCCCAGATTTTCTCTCAAAATTCAAAGTGGGATTTTCTTCAGCATGTCCTAAATGCAGAATAACTACAGACACTCTTACTCATTGCATGTGGTCCTGCTGCAGGCTTTGTATATATTGGAGCACTGCGTTAGGTGTGGTAGAGTGTGTCTTGGGGATCGAATTGGAAGTCGACCCGGTTTCTCTTTTCCTGGCCTGCCCAGAGTATCTTCCGCAGATGCACATGGGAAAAAAAAATTCCTTACTTTCTATGCTAGGAAAAATATTATGTTGTGTTGTATGTCTGAAAACTCCCCGGGTCTGTTGAGACTTTGTCAGCTCATCATGGAGAATATCCCTTTTGACTTTCTCACCAGTGTGGTGCACCAAAAAGCAGAGATTAATATAAGTCATAGAATCATAGAGTCATGGAGATGTACAGCATGGAAACACTCCCTTCGGTCCAAGCCGTCCATGCCGACCACATAGTCCCACCTGCAAGCACCCGGCCCATATCCCTCCAAACCCTTCCTATTCATTTACCCATCTAAATGCCTCTTAAATGTTGCATTTTATCAGCCTCCCCGACATCACCTGGCAGTTCATTCCATACTCGTACCCCTCTCTGTGTGAAATAGTTGCCCCGTAGTTCTCTTTTATATCTTTCCCCTCTCACCCTAAACCTGAACCCTCTCGTTCTTACTCCCCGACCCCAGGGAAAAGACTTTACCTATTTAACCTATCCATGCCCCTCATAATTTTGTAAACCTCGATAAGGTCACCCCTCAGCCTCCGACGCTCCAATGAAAACAGCCCCAGTCTGTTCAGCCTCTCTCTATAGCTCAAATCCTCCAACGCTGGAAACATCCTTGAAATCTTTTCTGAACCCTTTCTAGTTTCACAACATCTTTCCGATAGGAAGGAGACCAGAATTGCACGCAATATTTCAACACTGGCCTAACCAGTGTCCTGTACAGCCGCAACATGATCTTACAACTCCTGTACTCAATACTCTGACCAATAAAGGAAACACCTTCTTCACTATCCTATCTACCTGCGACTCCACTTTCAAGGAGCTATGAACCTGCATTCCAAGGTCTCTTTGTTCAGCAACACTCCCTGCGACCTTACCATTAAGTGTATAAGTCCTGCTAAGATTTTCTTTCCCAAAATGCAGCACCTAGCAATTACCTGAATTAAACTCCATCTGCCACTTCTCAGCCCATTGGCCATTTGGTCAATCTGAGGTGACCCTCTTCGCTCTCCACTACACCTCCAATTTTGGAGTCATCTGCAAACTTACTAATTGTACCGCTTATGCTCGAATCCAAATCACTTATGTCAATGACAAAAAAGTAGTGAATCCAGCACTGATCTTTGGGGCACTACACTTGTCACAGGCCTCCAGTCTGAAAAACAACCTTCCACCACCACCCTCTGTCTTCTACCTTTGAGCCAGTTCTGTATCTTATGGCTAGTTCTCCCTGTAACCATGCCATTCAGTCTCCCATGGGAACCTCATCAAAACCCTTCCTGAAATCCGTATAGATCACATCTACCCCTCTGCCCTCATCAATCCTCTTTGTTACTTTCTCAAAAAAATCAATCAAGTTTGTGAGACATGATTTCTCACGCACAAAGCCAAGTTGACTATCCCTAATCAGACCTTGCCTTTCCAAATACATGCACATCCTGTCCCTCAGGATTCCCTCCAACAACTTACCCACCACCAACGTCAGGGTCACTGGTCTATAGTTCCCTGGCTTGTCGTTAACACCCTTCTTATGCAATGGCAAAACGTTAGCCAACCTCTAGTCTTCCGGCACCTCACCTGTGACGATCCATACTACACATATCTCAGCAAGAGGCCCAGCAATCACTTCTCTAGCTTCCCACAGAGTTCTCGTGTACATCTGATCAGGTCCTGGTGATTTATCCACCTTTACCCATTTCAAGACATCCAGCACTTCCTCCTCTTTAATATCGACATTTTTCAAAGTGTCACCATCTATTTTCCTACATTTTATATCTTCTCTATCCTTTTCCACAGTAAATACTGATGCAGAAACCTCCTTTAGTATCTCCCCAATACTTCCTGTGCTAGTAAAAATATTCTGTTGTGTTGGATGTCTGAAAACCCTCCGGGTCTATTGGGTGGTTGTAAGCTCATCATGGAGAATATCCCTTTGGACATTCTCACCAGTATGGTGCACCGAAAAGCAGAGATTTGTATAAGATATGGCAACCCTTTTTCGATTACCGGAATACAGGCTTATCTGCAACTCTAAAAAGGGATTTTATATAGCCATGACGATATTGTCTAATGAATCACATATGAAGAATTATGAACGAATGAATGTGCATCAGTTGATGCTCTCGAAGAACGAGAGCTATCACTTTGTTATGCTGAGCTGTATTATTTATTTATTATTTATTGTTTATTTTTGTTTTTCTTCTGTCCGTTTAGAGACTTTAACTTATTTTGTATATACATGCAAATGGGTGTAATTTTGTTCAGTTATTTGAGTTGTTTTGGTATTGGTTTAATATAATAATAAAATTTCTTTTTCAATAAAAAAAATGTTAAAAAATTTAAATGTTAACATTGAGAGATTCGAGTCGCAAATAGCTCTCATTGGAGAAACCTCTCATGTGGTTTACGTTAAAGGTCACCATACGGGTGATGGGGTGAGGTCGAGAGCGCATCTCCTTCATGACAACCTGTGTCAGTGGGGGGAATTGAACCTGCGCTGGTGGCCTCCCTCAGCATCACAAACCAACCATCCAGCCAACTGTGTGGGAGACTGTGTAATGTGGCACGCAAAATCAGTCACAAAAAAAGGGCAAGAGAAATTTTAATGACAAGGGAAAAGGTGGATTCGAGATAAAAATGTTCTCTGCTAGAAATTATATTTTATAATGAGACAAGTGTTTGGAAGCTGTGTTTGGTTGAATACAATAAGGTGAGACAAGTGAAATAACCAGAATGCCTAATTGTGATTGGATATCGATAACCATAAAATAAGTGCATGTTTTTGATTTGTCTGTGGAAAGCCTTCTGACTGTTCCATGAATTTATAAATCAGATGAAATATATTGTAAGGAGAGTCCATCCCTATGAGAAATGCCTTCTGAACACATGCTAGAAGCAACCCGGGGTATGAAGTGTCTGAGAATCGTCTGCTCAGTAACAGGAACCTGGGGGTTGAATGACTGGAAGTTCCAGTAACATGGAGCTGAGAAAACCATTCAGAACACCCCCAAACGTATTGAACGTTGGAGCATATTTGAAGGACTGAATGGCCTCATGATGGAATTTAATTGTGTGTAAATTGAAAAACGTATATCTCTACTCCATCATCTTACGTGTTACGCACTGGGGCACAGCCATTTTCCTGAAACTGGGAATAAGTTGGAACAATACCTGGAACATTCCATAATAGACATTCTGCAGAATATTCTCCAACTATGTGGGGGGCATTAGAAAGGCAAGAGTGAAAGAGAGGGAAGGTGCTGCATGCAGTAGTGTGAGTGGTGGAGCATGAGCCTTGTTTGGGGGTCGGTGCTAGAACAGATATACAGCGAGTGTGAGGGAGCAGAGAAAATATGGTGACCCTTATCCTGACAGAGTGGGGAAGTTTATTGATGCTTGTCCCTGTTTTGCTGGACATTTCTTCAGCCCCCAGAAACTGTACTGAGCTGGGTGGTGTGCTCAGCCCATTCTCGGTGGATCTGGTAGTGTGGCCCCCTCTGGGTCCCCTTTTGTACAGCGCATCCACCAGGACCTCTGTGCTGCTGTCAAAAAACCGTAGTGTAATTTCCCCTTCATTGCCATGCTTGGGGAAAATGTGCAGGGCAGCTCCAAACTGAGAAAGCGCCACCGTGTGCCCATTGATCTTTTAAAGATGGTACCAGTGTCAGGGATTACGGAATATCCAGGGGCATCCGGGCGACTGTGAGTACCTCCAGTCATGATAGGTGGGAGAATCGGGCTGGCATTGTATGAGAGGGACACTATGGAGTGGGCTGTCTGGTTAATGAGATGAGTTTGGTAAGATAGCACCAGGAAACTAGCTCAGCCTCGTGCAGACAACCCCTCTGTCACACTCAGTGAAAATGTCACTGAGACAGTTTTTTGTTAGATTCAGCCCAGTGAGTGCTCTCCTCACTCCCAGTTACAAAGCTGCCGAACAAATGCTCATCCAAACTCTCCATCCCCTGAACTCACAGCAATATCCCTTTCACTCATAATTCTTCGAAATACTGATCCGTGTTGCATGATAGTATCGAAATGTCTTCATTTCAGCATTCTGAACCTGTGAACATATCCTTCCATGACATTTTATCTCCGTCTCCCGCCCCCCCCCCCACCCTGTCCTCACCCCATAACACAATCATTTACAGTCATATTGCACGAGACTGCCAGTATGACTGGCCATTTGGCCCAGCTGGTCCATGGCAACCAGAATGTCCATCCAGACTCACCCCATTCCCCTGCCCTTGTTCTGTATCCCTCTAATCCTTTCTTATCTGTGTATTTGTCCAAATGCCTTTTCAATGTTGTTATTGTACCCACCTCAATCACTTCCACTGACAGCTCAGTCCATATGCGTACCAAACTCTATGTAAAAAAAGTTGCCCCTCAGTTTCCTTTTTATATTTTTTATCCTTTCCAAACATTAATGGATGTCCTCTGGTCCTCGATTCCACAACCTTGGGAAAACATTTTGAAATATTCACCCCATGCACACCTCATGGTTTTATAAGGGCTACACTTCTATAAGAACCCCCTCGGTTTCCTACGCTGTAAAGAAATAACTTCTAACCTGTCCTACCTCTGTCTATAACTTAGAGCCTTTAGCCCAGGAAACATCTTTGGAAATTTGTTCTACGTACTTTCTTGTTCAATAATATCCTTTCTAGAGCAAGCTGAACAAAACTGAACACAATACTCCAACTGCAGTCTGACCAACATCCTATACAACTGCAACATAACGTCCCAACCTCTATACTCAATGCCCTAATGTAGGCCAGTGTGCCAACAGCCTTCTTCATTGTCCTGTGTATCTGTGACTCAAATTTCAGACAACCGTGCACCTGGTCTCCAACGTTCTTTTGTTGCACTACACGCCTTAAGGCTCTCTCATTCGTCATTAAATTCCTACCTGGATTTGACTTTCCTAAATGCAAGACACTTATCTATATTAAACTCCATTTGCTATTTCTCAGCCCACTTGCCCAGTTGATCAAGGTACTGCTGCAGTTTCTGATAATGTTCCTCACTGTAAATGATGTCTCTTAATTTAGTGTCATCTGCAAATTTACTAACGTTGCGTTGTGCACTCTGGACCGAACCATTGATATAGATAACAAACAGCAATGGGCCCAGTACCGATCGATGAGGCACTCCACTAGTCACAGGCCTCCAGTCCGACAAGCATACCTCCACCATAGAATTTGCTTCAAAACGTCAAGCCAACTGTGTCGCCAATTTGCCAGTTTACATTGGAGTCCATGTATATCTAACCTTCCAGAGCGGCCTGCCATGTGGAACCTTATCAAAGGCCATACTGAAATCCATATAGAATATGTCTACCACCCTGCCCTCGTCAACCAACCTGGTCACTTCCTCAAAAACGCTATCAAAATTTGTCAGGCATGATCTGCCAGGCACAAAGCTATGCTGACTGCTCCAAGTAAAACTCTGTCTTTCCAAATGCATGCATATCTTATATCTCCGTACCTTCTCAAGTGGTTTTCAGAAACAGATGTGAAGCTTACTGGTCTATATTTCCCAGGCTTTGCTTTGCAGCCCTTCTGAATAAGGGCACAACATTTGCTACTGCCCAGTCTTCCGGGACCTTGCCCCTGAACTATCTTGTCTCGCCTCGTGCAGTGCTCTTAGATATATCTGGTCAGGAACAAGAGATTTATCTGACTTTGTGCATTCTAATATGTCCAACAGCAGCTCTACTGTGATATGAACTGTACCAAGATATCACAACTAACCTCCCAAAGGTCACAGGTCTTCATGTCTGTCTTCACCCATGTCTTGAGGTTAATCTGCTCAGTCAAGGCTATCTCATACCCCACTTTAGCACTGTTGATTTCCTTCTTTAGTAAACTCCTGTATCCCCTGTGTACCTCCAGAGATTCCCTTGGTCCCAGCTACCTGTAACTGAGCGATGCCTACTTTTTTTCTGATCAGAGCCTCAATATCTCTTGTCATCCAGGGTTCTCTCTTCCAGCCTCACTTTCCCTTCACCCTCACAGGAACATATCGACCTTGAATTCGAGGTATCTCACTTTTGAAGCCCTCCCACTTTCCTGGGATCCTTTTACCTGGAAACACACTACTCCAATCAAGCCCTGCAATCCCCTGCCTAATTCGAACAAAATTCGCCTTGCCCCAATTTAGAACTTGAATCCATGGACAATAACTATTTCAACATTAATACAGCTCTGGTCACTTTTCCCAATATGGTCCCCACTTTACCTCCGTCACCTATCCATCCCTATTTCCCAACAGTAGGTCGAGTTTGTCCCTTCCCGAGTAGGATACTCTATATATTGCTTGTGGAAACTTTCCTGAACACACTTAACAAATTACGTTCCATCTAAGTTCTTAACCCTCTGGAACTCTCCGTCTATTTTCGGATAATTAAAATCACCGATAATGACAACCCTATTGCTCCTGCAAGTCTCGCCAGTCTCCATGCATATTTGTTCTTCTAATTCCCATTGATTATTTGAAGGCGTATAGTACAACCACTATAACATCACCATCCCCCTTTTACTTGTTTGCACCATTCACAAAACCTTATTGGATATTTTCTCAGTTATTTCATCTTTAAATACTAGAGTGATACACGCCTTAATCAGAACTATTGGTATTTAAATTGTTTCCATTTACATCTCTTCCTTGCAGTAACTTTCACATTCGCAGCACACCTTGTCAAGGTACAGTGGAGATATGGAGCTGTAAATGGATGGGAACTGCACATTCTGTCACTTCCAGCATTGGTTACATTTTTCACCACACTGGGCAGTAATCTAATACAGTGTTACCGAACAATGCAACAGCCTGGGTTTATATATCAATGAACCAGTGCGGACTGCACAGCTCCCCACACTGGACATTTAGTCCAGGATTATAGATCCAGCATTGGTGTGGGCTGCACAGAGTTTCACTCTGCACATAGCTGGGTTGCATTCAGCAGTACACTATCCGGATCTACACAGTGCTCCACCCTGAATATGTAATGGATGGGCTGGTATTGTGAGTTGGATTGCGAATGTGAGAGAACTGAAGATCTGGCAATGCCTTTATTTTGTGTTTTCACTCTTGTGATTGGACTCTTCAAATCCTGAATCATCTGGTTAGAGTCAGTCCCCACCAGTATGGGACACTGGGAGAGATGGGGAGTTTGCTTGGAACAAACAGTAATATATGAGTAAGTTCCATTAGTGGTCCATTCAATCCTGGATGAGTGCTGGTGACTGTTGTTAAAGCATCTGGGTCTGCAACATGACCAACAAATGGAGCAGAGGCTGCAGAGCGGACAGTCTCCGTAAAATGGAATGAGGGAATCACCATCAGATCAAACGTGGTCTTAGTGAATGGTGGGGCAGGATTTAATGGACCACTAATGGAACTTACTCAGATATTTCTGTTTGTTCCAAGCAAACTCCCCTTCTCTCCCAGTGTCCCATACTGGTGGGGAGTGAGTCAACTCCTCCAGTTCCTCCGTAACAAGATTCTCGGGCCTCACTAGCCTCTAGATTTCCCTGTGCCCCAATTTTCAGCAGTTGAATGACTTCCTCCTGTTCCTGTGTCCAAGTCTCGAATAGTTGAGTGACTGTCTCCTGTCCCTGTGCCCCAGTTTCAAGTAGTTGAATGACTGCCTCACGATCCCAAGTTTTGTGAAAGTAGATATCCTCCTCCTGCTCCTGAGTAACATGCTCCAATAGCTCTGTGTTCACCTGATGCTCCAGTGGAATGGAGGTGAGGGACTGAATGGCCTGTTCACATTCGATACAGCTTTTCTTGATTAAAGGCCTTTCTCCTGTTTCTGTAAAACACCATAAAAATCTGAATGATGTATTTTTGTATTTGACTCTCTGTAATTGAGCAAACAAGACGACTGGCAGAATTCCGATGCTGAATAGCCTCCTCCTGTTCCCATGTTATACACTTAAGTGTCAATCGACTCTCAGAGGTGTACAGCACGGAAAAAGATCGTTCGGTCTCTTCATCTATACCGCCAAATATCCTAAATTAATCTCGTCCCCCGTGCCAGCCATTGGCCCATCTCCCTCGACAAACTTCCCAGGCATATATCCATCCAAATGCTTTTTAAATGGTGTAACTGTGCCTGCCTCCACCACCTCTTTTGTCTGTTCAATCCATACACACAGCGGTCTCTGCATGAAAATGTTGTCCCTCATGTCCCTTTTTAAAATCTTTCTCCTCTCACCTTAAACCTTTGTCTTCTAATTTTGGACTCGCCTATCCTGGGGAAAAGACATTGACTGTTTGCCTTATCGATGCCCCTCATGATTTTATACACCCCTTTAAGGTCCGTCCTCAGCCTCAACACTTGAAAATAGTTCCAGCCTGTTCAAACTCTCCCTGTAACTCTAACCCTCCAACACCTGCAACATTCTTTTAAATCTCTTCTGCATCCTTTCAAGTTTGAAAACACCTTTCCGACAGCACGGAGACCAGAATTAAAGGCAATATTACAAAAGTGGCCAAACCAATGTCCTGTACAGATTTAACATGTCATGCAAATGCTTCGACTCAAAGCACGCACCAATAAAGGGAAGAACACCAAATGCCTTCATCACTGCGCTGTCTACCTGTGACAGCACTTTCACGAAACGGAGAACCTGCACCACGAGGCTAACTTTGCTGCCTCACAGAGCAGTGACCTCGGATTAATTCCATCCTTGAATGACTGGCTGTGTGGAGTTTGTACATTCTCCCCGTGTCTGTGTGAGTTTCCTCCGGGTGCTATGTTTTACTCTGACAGTATAAGGATATACAGGTAAGGGTAGATTGGCCATGCTAAATTGCACACCGTACCCAGGGATGTGTAGGGGAGGTGGGTTAGCCATGGGAAATGCAGGCTCAGAGGGATAGGACAGGTGTTTTTTCCAGTGGGATACTGTTTAGAGGATCGGTGTGGCCTCGATGGGCCGAAAATCCTGTTTCCTAACTGTAGGGATTCGATAATTTCTATGGAGTTCTCCTTGATTGGCAGCTTTCGACAGGACTCTACCTATATGTCTTGCCTTGATTTGTCTTGCCAAAATGCAACATCTCACATGTAACCAAAATATCCTCTATCTGCCAGTCCTCGGTTCACCTAAACAAGGTCACATTATAGTCTGAGAGATCATTCTTCACTATCGACTACACCACCAAATTTGGTATTATCTACAAACTTACTGACCATACTTCATATACTCAAATGTAAATGATTTGCATCAGTGACAAAAGGCAGTGGACCCACTATTGATCTTTGCGGCACGCCACTGGTCACATGTCTCCAAGTTTAATGAACAAATGTCACTGTCACGCCCTGTCTCCAATATTCAAGAAAATTTCGGATCTAAATGGCGAGCTCTCCCTGGATCCCAGGCACTCTAACCTAACGAACCAGTCTACGATGTAGAACATTTTGGTTTTCTTACTGAATTCCATAAAGACAACATCCACTCTCCTGCCTTCATCAATCATCTTCATCACTTCGTCAAAAAATTACACTGATTCAGTGAGACGTGATCTCCAATGTACAAAGCCCTCTTCAGTCCTTGTCTTTCCCACAACATCCCCTCCAACAGTTTAGTCACCATTGACGTCAGGCTCACTGGTCTATAGTAACCTGTTTTTTTCCTTACTTTCTTAAATAACGACACTATGTTAGCAACCCTTCAGTCTGTTGACACCTCACCTTTGGAAATCAATGATACAAATTTATCAGATAAATGCTGACCAATCTGTTTCCTAGCTTCCCACAAACGTTTGGGATACAACTGCTCAGGTCCCAGGGATTTGTTCACCTTTATGTGTTTTAAAATGTCCAACACCTCCTTGTACTATAGACACCTTTCAATGTATCACTATATATTTATTTATTCTCTCGCTCTTGTAACACCCTCCCTATTAAATACTGAGGAGAAATTTTTGTTTCATATCCCTCCAATCTCCTGTGTTTCCACACATAGGTAGCCTAACTGATCTTTAAGGTGCCCTATTCTCTCCATAGTTCATCTTTTACCATTAAAGGATTTGTAGAATTTCTTCAATGCCTCGTTAACCCTATCTCTGAAGCCATCTCATGTCCACATTTTTCTGGCCCGATTTCCCCATTGACTATGCACTTGCTGCCCTTATACATCTCTCAGGATTTACTTCATCTCTGCTCTGTTTACCTGATACATGCCTCTTTCCTCACCTTGACCAGAGCATCAATATGTCTACCCATGCAACACTCCCTGCACCCACCAGCCTTGCCCCTGTCACTAATAGGAACACGTTGGCTCTGGACTCTCTGAAACCAAGTTTTGATGGCTTTGCATTTTCCAACCATCCCTTTACCTGTGAATAGGGTATTCCAATCAGCCTTTCACAGGGCTCACCTAACACTTCCAAAATTGGCCTTGTTCAAAGTTAGAACTTTAATGTTTACATCAGGTCTTTCCTATTCCACAACTAATTTAAAACTAATATGTATGCGTAACAGAAAGTGAACGAAACACTTCCTGCTCCTCTGTAACAGGCTCGAGAGGCTGAATGGGCTCCTTGTGGCCCTCTGTCATAGACTTGACAGGCTGAATGGTCTCCTCTCCTGTCCTTGTGTAACAGACCCGAGACATTAAATGCCACAGCAACCCGTGGATTATGAGCAGCCGTTAAACTGTATCTGATGGAGGTCCATCCCTTCTCAGTTACAGAAACACAAACAACACAATGTTCTCCAGGTGCCCTCTCACGAACACCTCATACAGCTGCAGTGACACATCTCTTTGTTTTTAATGATTCTGTTGGAAAAATGTGCTGAAAAATGTGTTGCTGGAAAAGCACAGCAGGTCAGGCTGCATCCAAGGAGCAGGAGAATAAACGTTTCGTGCTTTTCCAGCAACACATTTTTTCAGCTCTGATCTCCAGCATCTGCAGTCATCACTTTTTCCTTGTTGGCAAAATGTGCCAATGTTCTAGATTTCCACCTTTTCAAGTAGCAACAGGCTAATATGGGCTGAATGGCCTTCTATTATCCCTCTGTAAGAGGTCCATAGGGACAGAATTGTTTCGGCCTGTTTCTGAGCAGCAGTCTCAATTCTCTGTCTGAAGGTTATGAAAGGATTTGGTAGCAGGGCACTTAAAACTAGGAGTAGCCTCACACTGGTCAATAAGGAATCTAGAAACTTGCCCACTCGACCTTTCTTTGTGCAACCGATCTGTTATTTTATAACTGCCTCTTTCATAAACAGAGTGGAACATATATAGACCCCTGTAGTGTTCTGTTAATACTCTCATATCCAAGTTTTAAAAAAAAGATTTAAAGATTTATGGTCCATTCCGTTTTTTATTATCCATTCCATCCAAACCCAGTAAATGTTCTGTTTTGTAGTTATATGGAAAGTGATGTTAACTATGGAAATGGTTAACTGAGCCTGTTTGCTCAGTCATGATTTAGAGATGCCGGTGTTGGCCTGGGGTGTACAAAGTTAAAAATCACACAGCACCAGGTTATAGTCCAACAGGTTTAATTGGAAGCACATTAGCTTTCGGAGCACCGCTCCTTCATCAGGTGATAGTGGAGGACACACTTCTAAAGAACAGAATTTATAGCAAAAATTTACAGTGTGATGTAACTGAAATTATCCATTGAAAAATACCTTGATTGTCTGTTGAGTCTTTCATCTGTTCGAATACCATGATAGTTTCATTTCTTTCATGTGTAAATCACAAAAAACGTTTTTTTTAAATGTTGCATTCTCAGATTAGCTGCAACAGTGAGTTTTAGCTGTACAATATGTCGAAGTTGTTAGACCCCTGTGTTCTCTGTCTATGCCATGATGTTTAGATTGATTCAAATCTGAAAAGTGAGATAACAGAGTTTTACATGAAGCCATTCCTTTTTTGAGCTCAGCGTTTTACATGAATTCATGCAGTTTTTGAGCAAATTATAATGTAACACTGCAAGTACAAATTCATCCCACAAAATATATGTGTGCATGTGGGTCTTTGTCGGTTTGTATATGTGTGTCTGTGTCTGTCTGGATTGGGGGATTGTGAGTGTGAGAGAGAATGTATGTGTGTGTAGTGATGTAGAGTGCCTTAAGTCTCTGATGGGGAGCATGTGTGAGTGTGGGAGTGTGCGCATGTCTGGGGTGGGGGGGGTTTGAGTATCAGTGAGAGAGAGTGTATATGTGCGTGCATGAGTGTAGAGTGGTCTAAGTCTCTGAGAGGATGCCGTGTGAGTGTGGAAGTGTGTCTGTAAGGGTGTGTGTGAGTGTCTGTGTGCGTGTCTCTGTACATGTGTTTCCGTATGTAAGCGTGTGTGTAGGAGTGTCTCTGTGTGTGTGTAGCGCAATGGTGGTCACCTTTAATATGACATGAACCCAAGGTCCCGTTTGAGGCCCTCCCTATGTGTATCGAAATTAGCTATCAGCGTATGCTTGGCCACTTTTCACTGCTGCCTGTCCTGAAATCCGCTTTGGAGGATGGTCACCAGAAGGTCCGAGGTTGAAGATCCTGGACCACTGAAGTGTTCCCCAACTGGGAGGGAACACCTCTGTCTGTTGATTGTTGTGTGGTGCCCATTCACCCGTTGTCGTAGCCTTTGCTCGGTTTCCCAGAGTTTGTTCAGTGACTGTGACTAATGCCTATCTCCATGGATTCTAATTATCTCAGTGGAGGGTTTCCATCTTTAAATGATAAATAGGCGCCGTTCAATGTGTTATTCCATAACATGAGCGGAGCATCACCAACAGCACTGACAGGGTTCAGCAGATTTGGAGAGAGGGGGAGGAGAGGTCAGAATCTGAGAACATGAGACTGGAATGTTTCAACAATGGATCAGAATCTGAGAACATTAGACTGGAATGTTACAAAAATGTATTATAATCTGGGAATATTAGACTGGCATGTTCCAACAATAGACAGGAGTTTATCCAATTATGTTTGGTATCTTTCTGCATTTTATTGGTGGCCATTATCATTGCGGATCTATTACGCTCTTTTCATTATTCAATATTTTTATTATCCTTTCCTGGCTCTCGTCGGTGTTCCTGGTAAGTGTTACTGTCCAGATTTTTCTTTCTATAAAGCAGTTATGACTGTATTATTGTTCTTTCAAATAGTCTACACTTCTTGTCTCGATTATTTTCCTGTTGAAACTCCCAATCCATATATTTACTCGACAGAGTACTGTTAACCACATCAATGAATGTATTCAATTACTGTCTCCCTCTCTGTTCTGGGTCTCCATGGGATACTCATCGATCTCTATGTTGCCCTATTCAGTTCCAGGAGAACTCCAACGTATTGTATCATTGGTTTTGTTATTGAAGTATTCAGAGCATGGAGGTCACTCTCCACTCTTCTGGTTACAAACTCCACTTCCTTCCACTGTTTCAATCCCATCCCTGGCTAATATCTGTGACTGACGCAGACAAGTCACAACTGTGGGGGATCTCTTTGACCATGAGCCGATTCCTGACGCCATACCCTGACCATTTCTAACTTGAAATACTCACCACTCCAGAATATATCTCACTGGTTTATTCCATCTGCTGTTTGAACCTTGTGCTATGAAATACAGTCTTAAGGAAGCCAAAAATCTCCTGCTGACGCTCCGGCTTCAAACCTGCCGAAGCAAATCTGATTCTAACTCACACCAAACTCCCTTCCAACTGCCATTCATTTGCACACCGATGTATATTGTGTATGGCAATACCTTTATTTTGACATTCTCAACAATTTTATCTCATCTGTCCATGGAACTTCTCTTGTTCTCTCTGTCGATTAACAAAAAGCCTGCCAGTTGTTCATATTTAAAATAATTTCCTCCATGTGCGTTCCTTCTCAAGCAATGAGTTTCGCATTCAGCCACAACAATCGCGCACACACACACACACTCTCCCTCAGTTTCTGATGAACACACACACACACACCACGCAGCAAATCTTCCCATTGTAGGCAGTAATCTGATGCGAGTCGGTTACCATATGATAGTATATTTTGCAATACTCTCTATGCTTGGCAGATTGTGAAGTTTACTGAGCAACACATTAGCATGGTCTACAGAGCCCTCCATGCTGGGTTGTCATCTTGTCACAGTTTATGTTGTTTGTGGTGTTCTCTGAAACAGATTCAGAATTTGATGTAACAAACCATTCCAGCTGATCTGACAATGCCTTTATTCAATGTTCTAATTCTTGTAAGTTTATTCTCGAAGATCTCACTTCTCCAGTTAGTCCCACTGCCCTGACTTTTTCCCCATATTTCCACAACATCATTTCAGTTAATTAACTGTCTATTTCTATCTTTAATGTAAATCTTTCTGTCCCTATGTATATTTGCCTTGGCTTAGTTTTTGGCTCCTTAGTGTATCGAGTGCTGGCATTGTGAAGCTGAGAAACAGTGAAATGGTGTGTGTCAGGCTGTTGTTCACTTCCCGGTATGTCCCATGTGATGGTCAATGGACAGGGGTGTTTCAGACGTTATGGGACACATCCTTGTAACTTGGTCTGTACCGTATTTGTCCCTCTCAGGTGACCTTGCGATCAGTAACACGAGGAAGCCCCTGAAGTAAAGGACCAGGCATCTATATTGTGTGACAATGCTGTCACTTTAAAAAGAAGTTATTTTCTTCTTTTTGAAATAAGAGATCTTAAAGGCCAAACTGCTACTGAAAACGGCTCAAGTAAATAACTTACGACACTTTTAGGGGTTTTAATAAATAGTAGTAACAACGGCCTAGTAACTTATCCCCAGCTGCTACTCTCTGAAACCTGACTTGATACTGATTCCTACTGGATTGGAGAACTGTATGCAAGAATGTATGTCTGAATGTATCTTTTGCCAAGGGGTGTGTTTATGGCATGTTAGTATATTGGAACAGTTCATCTGTAGAAGGTACTGTATCCATTATTTGGTTAAGGTTTCCAATAGTTAAATTATTCTAAATTCCTCATCATTTTGAATGGATTTTCATTAGAGTGTTTAAATATATTGGGTTTTGCTTAATGGTGAGTGGTTTAAATAGTAGCATCACATCTGGAACACCCAATTCACATCTATCTTTAAAATAAGAAAGGTTTGGCATCCAAGCTATCCTGATAAAATAATTTGAGGCGATCTAGTTGGTTTATAGCAAATTGGGGACTTTGGTCTTGCTCTAAATCGATAATACCATATTGGGTTTAGAATTACAATCCCTACAGTGTGCAAACAGGCCATTCGACCCAAAAAGCCCACACCGACCCTCCGAGGAGTAACCTACCCAGACCCATTCCTCTACCCTAATATTACACATTAACCGACTAAGGTACCTAACCCACACATCGCTGAAAACTATGAACAATTTAGCATGGCCAATTTACCTGACATGCACATCTTTGGATTGTGGGAGGAAACCAGAGAATCCAGAATAAGCTCATGCAGACACTGGAGATTATGCACCGGGAGACTATTGTGTTCAAAGGTCGCGTATGGTATTTGTTAGCATCTTTTGTTCCGGATGTTGAATTCGTTTGGTTTAAACAGTGTTTTGTGTATAAAGATTCTTTCAGTCACTAAGAGTTTTCTGTGTGTGGAGGAAGTGAAGTTGGGGGTAATACAAAAGGTAATGAAGGCAAAGCTGTAGGAATTAACAGACAAGCTGGAGTTGGGGTTGTGTTTGTCTGTGAGAAAATGAGAGATAATTACAGCAATGACATTTGGTGGAACCGCCATCAGACTCTTTGGAAATGGCTAGAATTCCATTTCAAATGAGGCACTTTGAACATGAGAAGAAATTGAAACAGTTTGAATTATGATGAAAAGCAGAAATAAAAGAAAATGAAAAAAAAATGAAGAAAAAAGAGAGAAAAGGACAGAAGAAGAGCAGAGAGTTTCAACTTAAAAAGTTAGCAGTTAGAGAGGAAAGTTGACATAGAAGGCATAGATGAAGGTAGACGGTCGGTGGGATGAGGAAGATAGTGCGGTTGAGCAACCCTATTGTAACCAATGGTCTCATGGGGTTCTGTTTAAAGTTTGGTAGAAGATTTGTAGCTCGGGTGCTCGTTGTTGTGGTTCTGTTCGCCGAGCTGGGAATTAGTCTTGCAAATGTTTCGTCCCCTGTCTAGGTGAGATCCTCAGTGCTTGGGAGCCTCCTGTGAAGCGCTTCTGTGCTGTTTCCTCTTGCATTTATAGTGGCCTGTCTCTGCCGCTTCCGGTTGTCAGTTCCAGCTGTCCACTGTAGTGGCCGGTATATTGGGTCCTGGTCGATGTGTTTGTTGATAGAGTCTGTGGATAAGTGCCATGCCTCTAGGAATTCCCTGGCTGTTCTCTGTTTGGCTTGCCCTATAATGGTAGTTTTGTCCTAGTCGAATTCATGTTGCTTGTTATCTGTGTGTGTGGCTACTAAGGATAGCTGATTAAACTATCTGATAAAGATACCGGATATCACAAAAAAATTTAGAGAATGTCATGTGAATGAATAATGCTCCAGACACATTTAAGACTCAGGAATAGAGTTGTGGTCAGATGAACAAATTGTGCAGCTTATCTGCATGATGTAGTGATCTTTAGAAAATGATTGAAACCTCACATGTTACAGTTGGCAGAGCATTTCGAACGATTACAAGAAGCAAACTTGGTAATAAATTTAGTGAAAACAGAATTCGTGAAATTAGAGGTGATGTTCTTGGGACATTTCATTGGACATGGAGGGCTGACCCCATGGAACACAAAGACAAAGGGATTTGAGGAATTTCCATGATCATCCTCGAAGAAAGAGGGGCTTCGATTTTTGGAACTGAGTGGATTCTATCGGACGTTTGTTGCAAACTTCAGCAGTGTATTGGCACCTCTAATGGGTTTAGCAAAGGAAGAACACAGAATTGTGGTGGACAGAACAATGCCAGGAGGCATTTGAGAATTTTAAATCAGGATTACTCACCGCACCAATTTTAGATACACCATATATTTTGAAACCCTTTGAAAATTGTGTTTGATGTTCGGGATATAGGGGTCAGAGATATATTGATACAGAAAGATGATGTTGGAATTGAATGGCCAATTGGCTACTTGTCGAAAAAACTCAATATCCACCAGAAAAAATACAAAATCTCCATTATTGAAAAAGAATGATTAAGTTTCGTACTGGCCTGACAATATTTTAATGTTTATATGACAAACAAATTGTCGGAGATGGCAGTGGACAATAACGACAATCCTATCGAATTTTTTGGAATATGTAAAGACCAGAAAATGAGACTATTTCATTGGAGTCTTATGTTACCAACTTTAAATTTGCAAAATGTAAATGCTGTTGGTCCTAAAATGTGACAGTAGATGTGTTATCTCAAATTTAAAGGAAAACGTTTCGATAAGATTTGACTTATTCCAGTGTTATATAGGTTTGCAGAATTAATATGAATGGTATAACTGAGATTAATACTTTTGTATTTCATAATAATGGGATGAATAATTAGAGGAAAAGGAATGATGCCATCTTTTCATTCTGATAGTTCATTTTCTTTTCTGAAGCGGGGAGGTGTTATGAAGCCGAAAGCATGTCTGGTCACTTTAAGACAGAATGAGTCTTGTTGAACAGAAAGTACAGCGACAGATGCCAGCTAAAGGTCAGTCTGTTCCACATGTCACCAGTAGTTGGGAATGGATACCTGAGTTTTGGTTGCTGTTTTGTCGGCAATTCAAATACAACCAAAGGATACAAGAAACTGATGGAATTTGAATATTATTGTTTGGACACCTGGAAAGCAATCAAATTATGAGAATTATTGTATCATGGGGAGTATATAAACCCAGCATTTTGAACACTAGAGGGAGAGCCACTGCCTTCCAACAGCAGAGTAACTGCTGTAGAGTAGAGTGCTATCTGGCCATTTCAAACACTCTCTATCAAAGATACATGTTCATGTCAAACCTACTTGCGGCAAAAAAAAAATGACACAGGGAGATCAGCAGCTGGAAGAGTGAATTCAGCGGGGAAGATAGAGACTGTGTGGTCTTGAGATTGTAATGTTTAATATGTGGGTTGTTGTTAATGTACCCCCTTCAACCACATCTGCTGGCAGCTCATCCACATACCATCCTCTGTGTAAAGAAGTGGTCCCTCAGGTTCCCTTTTATTCCTTCCCCTCTAACCTTAAACTGATCCCCTCTCATCCTCGATTCTGTACACCTTGGAAAAAGACTGAGAGCATTAACCCTATCCATACCCCTCGTGATTTTATATAGCTCTATAAGGTCCCCCAACTCCCCAAGTCTCCTACACTCTCAAGAAAGCTTGTCCACCCTCTCCCTATAACTCAGACCATTGGGTCCTGGCAACGTCTTTGTAAATTTCTTCTGCACTCTTTCTAATTTAATAACATCCTCCCCATAACAAGGTGACAAAACTGAACACAATACTCCAAGTGCGGCCTTACCAAAGTCCTGTGTAACTGCAACATAAATTCCCAACTTCTATACTCAATATCCTGACTGATGAAGGCCAGTGAACCAAAAGCCTTCTTCCCTGCCCGGTCTACCTGTGACTCCCCTCTCAGGGAACCGTGCACCTGAACCCCAAGGTCTCTCTGTCCACTACACCCCTTAAGGCCCTCCCATTCACCATGAAACTCCTATCTTGAATTGAGCTTCCAAAATGCAAGACGTCACGCATCTATATTAAATTCCATTTGCCATTACTCGGCCCACTTCTCCACCTGATTAAGGTCCTGCTGCAATTCTGATAATATTCCTCACTGATCATGCTTCCACTTATTTTACTGTCATCTGAAAACTGGCTAATCATGCCTTGTACATTCTCAACCCAATCATGGATAACAAACAGCTATGGACCCAGCTTCCAGTCTGACAAGCATCTTTCCACGAAACCCTCTGCTTCCGACCATCAAACCAACTGTGTATCCAACTGGCCAGTTCCCCCAGCATTCCACGTGATGGAACCTTCGAGGGCAGCCTACCGTGTGGAACCTTATCAAAGGCCTTACTGAAATCCATAGAGACAACCTCTACCACTCTGCCCTCATCAAGCTTCTTGGTCACTTCATCAAAGAACTCTAACAAATTTGGGAAGCATGATCTCCCACGCACAAGTCTATGCTGACTGCTCCGAATCAAACCCTGTGTAAGTAATGGGTGCAGTCAATGGTATGCTGTCCTTCATTGTAAGATGATTCGAGTACATAAGTAAAGCCATCTTCCTGCTGTTGTAGAGCCTTGCTGAGAGAGCATTAGGGGCACTCTCTAAGGATTTGATCACCTTTGTAACGAATGATCTCTTTACCATAGACAAGGTAACATGAGGACAGAGTAAAGAAGCTGAATGTCCTACATGCTGGGAGGGTAACTGCTCCTGGGTTACAGATCAATGCACTGGGGTAGTGTACACAGTCCTACATGCTGGGAGGTTAACTGCTCCTGGGTTACAGATCAATGCACCAATATTCTATAACTGACATTCCCCGGAACGTTCTGTCCCTGGCATTGTTCGTGAACGGCCGGACGTCAGTGAATTGAACAAACGATAAGATCCCGAGGGAAGAGATCCCGTTCCAGGGAGAAGGAGACACTGTTCCGAAGGCCCCTCAGGCAGTTAAAGGGGTGAATACGTTTTCCCTGCGTTTACATTTCTCCACGACACAGGATCGACCACAATTTAGACCAAAATACAGGAATTCCCAACTACGTTTGTCTTCAGGAAACTGGGAGAGAATCCTTCAGGACAGCAACATTTCCACCCTCCGTACTAGGAACTGGGAAGGAGTGACCTGTGTCTGCTCTCTTGTGATCGAGTGTGTGGGAATGTTCTCGAAACCATCTGTCCTTATGGATGTGTCTCTGTGTGCTTGGGGAGGGAGGGTTCTTGTGGTTTATGTCTCATTTTTGTCAGTAATTCCGATCTTCCCATTTGTTATTCCAGCTCCAATTATTTTAATAAATCCCTGAATACAGGGACACATTTGAAAATCTCACTGGGTCCCCAATCAAACGGGTCCCTTTGCCTCCAGGCTGATGGATAATGGGTTTGTTTTTCTTCCTCACAGTTAACGTAGTGACCATCTACGTCCTGTTTTATAAAGATTGTGGATTGTCTCCATGTGTCAGACGTTACCTGGGGGCCATGGCAGCGGCGGATCTCCTGGTCATTATCCTCGACCTGATCCTGAGACACATTCCCATTGTTTATTGGGAACAGTTTTATTTCCTGAGGGACTCCGTCCCCGTGTGTAATATCCACGGCGTCCTGCTTTATGCAGCCACTGACTGCTCTGTCTGGTTCACCGTCACTTTCACCTTTGATCGGTTTGTGGCCATTTGTTGCCAGAAGCTGAAAAGTAAATATTGCAGTGAGAAAACGGTGGTTGTGGTTCTGGGAGCAGTGACTGTGCTGAGCTGTTTAAAGAACATTTTCTGGTATTTTATTCTCGCGTCTCGGTATTCGCTGATGAACCTCCCCCAGTTTTGTGATATAACAGACGGTGTTCAATTCTCCAGTGTCTGGGTCACAATCGAGTTCCTCCACCACATTCTAACCCCGTGTGTCCCATTTCTCCTGATTCTGTTGCTCAATGTTCTCACCGTCAGACACATTTTAGTGACCAGCAGAGCCCGCAGGAGACTCCGCGCTCACACCAATGGGGACGCTCAGTCTGACACAGAAATGAGAAACCGAAAAAAATCCATCATTTTACTGTTTGTGATCTCGGCCAATTTCATCCTGTTATGGTCAATGTTCATGCTGTATTCTATATGGAGACGGATGTGGTATTTTGGGTATCAGTCTGTGTTTCTCCATCTCTTTGTGCAGGAATTGGGCTTCATGCTGCAGCTCCTCAGTTGCTGCACAAACACCGCGATTTATGCCGTGACACAGACTAAGTTCAGGCAGCAGCTGAAGAATGTGCTGAAATATCCCTTCACCCAAATCCATCCATCCATCAAATTCCCTCATGAATCAATCCATCCGGGATTTTCTCATTTCAGTTCAGTGTTTCAGCGATGGACCAGTCTGTCGCTATGGCAACAGACTGAGGGTAGCGCTGGTTTGTCCATCCTTATCCCACAGGGGGGTTACAGGGAAACATTTCAAAGTTTCTCACAACTCAGGGGCCAGTGAGAAAAGGCACCATCCCACTGACTGTATGCATCACTGCCATCTGTAAACAATAAAAACATTGATTAAAGCGTGCCGAGCAGCAGAGTGACCGATGTTGTTGTGTGTCTTCGTGTTGGAGAGGCTGAGCTGGAGAGAGACAGATTCAGCCCCAAGTCCTGGTCCACAGGGAAGGGGAGGGCACCGCGCCCTGAGCTCAGGAGCTGGGATTAACTACCTCTGTCTCACCACTGCTGCCTTGTCTCCCCATTTCATCTTCCCCCCTCTTTCTACTCAATTCTCTCCCTCTTTCTCACCACCCTTCCTCTTCACACTCCCTCATTCCCCCTCTCACACACAACCCCCAACCCCAGATTCTCCACCTGCCTCCAATCTTCCCTTTCCCCACACCCTCACTCTCTCTGTCCTGCCGTCTCTGCCTCCCTCCAGCAGTTCCATCGATATCGCATTATCCCCTTCTCCTGCCTCCCACATCTCCCCCCACCCCCACAGGCAGCCTCACGACCAATCACCCCCCTACCCCCCCAGTCTCTGGATCAGAGGGAGAGGGAAGGACCAGGAAAACAGATTGTGACTGAGAGAGAGGGAGGGAGGGAGAGAGATTCAGTCAGAGACAAACAGATTGTGACTGAGAGAGAGGGACAAAGAGAGACACTGATTGAGGGGGTCAAGAGTGAGAAGGTGGAGCGAGAGTGAAGGAGCGCGGGGAAAGAGAGAGGGGGCAAGGGAGAGATAGGGTGAGATACTGGAGGGCGAGAGAGGGGAGGGAGAGGGTGAGAGCGGGGATGGGAGAGAGGGGAGGGAGGGAGGGGAGAGAGAGAGAGGGAGAGAGAGGGCGAGAGAGGGGATGGGAGAGAGGGGAGGGCGAGAGAGGGGAGAGTGGAAGGGAGAGGACAAGAAAGGGGACGGAGGGTGGGGAGGGCAAGAGAGGGGAGAGGTTGAGAGAGGGGAGGACGAGACAGGGGAGGAAAGGAAGGGAGGGCGAGAGAGGGGAGCGTGAGAGAGCAGGAGGGTGAGAGAGAGGAGGGCGAGAGAGGGGAATGTGATAGGCGGTGGGGCGAGAGAGGGGAGGGCGAGAGAGAGGAGACCAAGAGAGGAGAGGGTAGTGAGGGGAGGGCGAGACAGGGAGGAGGGCAAGAAAGGGGGAGGGCAAGGAAGGGGGAGGGTGAGAGAGGCAGGTGCGAGAGAGGGGGGATGGTGAGAGAGAGGGGTGCGAGAGAGGGGGAGCGAGGTGAAGGCGAGAGGGATGGAGAGGCCGAGAGAGGGGAGTGCCATATAGGGGAGGGAGGGGAGGGCAAGAGAAGCGTGAGGGTGAGAGGTGGAGTGTGGGAGAGGGGAGATGGCGAGAGAGGAGAGTGAAGGACGTGAGGGCGAGAGGGAAGGAGAGGGCGAGAGAGGGGAGGGCGAGACAGCGGGGAGGGTGTGAGAGATGAGGGAAGGAGGGGAGGGCGAGAGGGAGACGGGGACAAGAGAAGGTAGGGAGGAAGGGGAGGGAGAGAGAAGGGTGAGAGTGAAAGAGGGGAGGACGAGATAGGGGGAGGGCGAGAGAGGGGGGGAGAGGGAGGGGAGGCGAGAGTGAGGGAGAGGGTGAGAGAGGGTAGTGAAGCGAGGGTGAGTGGAGGGAAGAGGGCGAGAGACGAGGGCGAGTGAGGGGAGGGAGAGGGTGGAGGGCGAGAGGGCGATGGAGGCAGGGGAGGGCGAGCGAAGGGTGGGATGGGAGGGCAAGAGGAATGGAGAGGGTGAGAGAGGGGATGGAGGGAGGGGAGGGCGAGAGGAAATGTGCGAGATAAGTGGCTATCCAGCCCCATCTACGGCACTTTTTATTTCCCTTCCCAGGAACAAAGACACGGAGGAGTCTGTCCAAAACTTTTTCATTCAACTTTGCAAAGTCGGGTGCTGTTCCCAAAGGTAAACACACACAAGCATAGTAATCTCCACGCATTATATACATGTATATGTGGGCTGGGTCTACTACTGCTGCCTTGACCAACGAGTGCTAGGATTCCCCACTGTTTTCCTTATTTGGGTTCTGGTGCCTGCGATTATTTTGTTATTCACTTGGCCAATCAGTGTTTGAGCTTCCCGTTCTTCCCTTATATGGATGATGTTGTACAACTGTGGTTCAGGGCGGTCTCTCAACTATCGAGGAAAGCTGTTACAACTGTTTCATTCATATAAACGTGGGGGAGGTCCGGCAACAGTTTCGAGTGTCTGCTTGTGTTTACTATGAGGTAGAAAAGACAAAAAAGGCAGCTAACCGTTTAAACATTACACTACCCCCTACAAATCCCCCGTGTCTTTTCTTACAGCCTGTAATTTTTCAACCGTAAGTTTCTTGTCCAGGGCATCTAATAACTCCCGAGCTTGTTCATCAAACTGCCCTTCTCTAATACTACCCCCGCCCAAGAGGGATTCACGTTGTTCCATCTCGAGATTTATTCGTTCAACCTGCCCATAGGGAACATCCTTCTTAGTAAGGGCGGTTTCGATCAGTCGTTGAGTTAATCCCCGGACACAGGGAATAACGCAACACCCAAGGGCCGTGAGTGCTCCTGCCACCACTATACATGAGACAAGAAAGGGAACGACCACCCCCGTCCATTTACCGAACCAAGCTTCCAACCAGTCCGTGAGGCCAGAGTCGATGTCCGAGTTTTCGGCCAGTTCGTCCGCCAATGTGGTGAGTCCATCCAGGGTGCGGGTGATGGACCCATCAGGGGCTGTGTTGTTGGGGATGAAAGTGCAGCACTGAGTGCCTATCATGACACAAACACCCCCCTTCTCTGCCAACATCATGTCTAAGGCCAACCTATTTTCCCACGCCATCCTACTAGTGGCGTCCAGTTGTTCTGCTATTCCTTTCACTGCATCCCGGGTATAATTAATGAACCTCTGCTGATTGTAGTAAATATAATTAATCCAATCCACATTCTTATTGATGGTCACCCACCAGAACAGTGACGACTCAAAACCCGCCGCTATCTGGTTCCTAGCCTTGTATTCGTCAGGAACACCCCTGGGGACCCCTGTGGCATCTAAATATATGTTATCATCGAAAGAGGTCTCCAAAGCTCTCTCAGTTCTTCCACTAGAACGGGGTTGCTCTTGTTTTTCGAATACCAGGGTGAATGGGATGGCCAATTGAACGATCGCACAAGTGCCCGTCCATTTTTGGGGCAGGGTCGGTCGCAGAACCCTCCCACCACAGTACCACCAGAGGTCTGCCCTAGGCACATGAATGTGGGAGTAATTCCCGCCCCCGGTAGTTTCATTGACCAGCCGGATTGATCCGCTACACTTGTCAAATGTCCCCACATCGTCGTCCCACTGTAGTCCCGTCCGAGAGACGCAGGCCTGGTGCGTACCCGTTACCCCTGAGAATGATGGCGGGCGGGGCGCCCCCTCAGACCTGACGGGGGGAAACTTCAAACTCAAGGGTCGACAAGTGGGGTCGTTCCAGGCCTCTTGGTCCTGGTACAGCCTTATCATGCAGTCCATGGCTCGTGGGAGTTTCTCCCATCCCAGCGGGAATGGGACCACCTGAGGGTTAGGGCGGGCACTCGTGCATGCGTAGCAATCACTCTTTTTCATGCTCCTCACAGTATATTTGACCCATTCCATCCAGGCATTCGCCTCCCCGTATCCCGTTTCTATTTCAAGGGTCTTTTCCAAATCCGTCGTCTCAATTATTCTAATCTTTTCCTGCTGATCAGTGGTGGATGAGCCCCCAGACTCAGCTTCAATGACCGTGATATATGTGCAGCACAGCTGCATCCCCCCACCCCCCATCCTGCCTGGCCCCCAACTCTAATATCCAGTATTGTTCTATTAAGGCTCGCCTCGTTCTTTTCCAAGTTCTTTATGGTCAGATAGAGCGGATTGCACTGATTCTGCCCACAATCTCGTCCAGGGGTGATGGGATCACGGACAACTGACACCATAGCCTAGACCCCGGGGGCTAGAGGCCTACTTAGGCCTTCCCTACCATGCAATTGTAATACTAACGTCTGACCCTGGAATCCCCTTTCTCTCTCTAGATTCTGCTTAGTTTGATTCAGTTGACTTTTAGTCCTACAGGGCACCAACTCACATAGGTCTAAGCTAAATGTCTGTGTTGATTGGTTGGCAAGCACGGAGATGGTGAACCACTGACGGTCCTCTGCTTGTTTCATCCGGAGGCCAAATTGGGTAACACGCACACTATGACCCAGCCCAAGGATAATGGCATAGCAAGTTAACAATACGATTGACCGCATTTTATCGCGACACCCGTAGCCCGAGGGCACAGTTCCTTTAAACTCGCCAAAGTCCGATTAGTTCGTTCTCAGGGTCTCTGTTCCTTAGATGCCTTTGTCAGAGAGGTTCGTTCGTCCTCCGTCGGTGGTGGCACTGGTCCCTTGAAACGAGTGTAATGTGTCCAGCCCTTTTCGGCCGTACGGACAGCTGTTTCGGTCGTCAAAAGTACCAGGAAGGGACCGTCCCAAGTTGGTTCGAGGGTACGTTGCTTCCAGCTTTTAATCAGGACCCACTGACCCGGCTTGACGGTGTGCACCGCAAACTCGAGGGGCGGCGTCTGTGCCAAAAGTCCCTGTTGGCGTAAACGAGATAGAGCAGACCCCAGAGCCACCACATATTTTTGCACAAACATATCCCGAGACTCAAATACAGGAGGGTCCCCCTTCGGCCCATGGAACGGGAGGCCAAATAACATTTCGAAAGGGGAGACACCCAAATCCCGCCTTGGTTGGGTGCGAATTTGCAACAGGGCAAGGGGTAGGCATTTGGTCCAAGGCAGGCCGATTTCACTAGTGAGTTTGGTTAGCTGCTTTTTGATGGTCTGGTTCATTCTTTCGACCTTGCCCGAGGAGGAGGGATGCCAGGGGGTGTGCAAATCCCAGTCAATCCCCATTGCTTGCACTACATTCTGGAGGACGGTCGAGGTGAAGTGGCTCCCCTGGTCAGAGTCAATAGCGCGGGGTAGACCAAATCGTGGGATGATTTGCTCGAGTAGAATCTTGCTAACCTGAGTTGCCGTTGCCGAGGTAGTGGGGAAAGATTCCACCCATCCTGTCAGGTGATCTACCACTACTAATCGATACTTCAGACGACCTATCGGGGGGAGCTCAGTGTAATCTACCTGAACATACTCAAACGGCCTATAGGCCGGACTCCTACCCCCTTGTCTTGCATGCTGCCGCAGCCCCCTTTTGTTAATCTTTCGACATGCTATGCAATCTCCTGTGACCTGTTTGGCTACCGTGTACAGACCAGGGTGAGCAGATCGGCGCAGGAAGGCATCATACAGTGCCTGGGCGCCCCAGTGACCCCCTTGGTGTAAACGGGCAATAATGTCCCGCGTCAACGGTCGATTTAGTAGCTGGCGGCCATCGGGTAAGGTCCACTTGCCTTCCCTATCCTTTGTACCCTCCAGAGACGCGAGAAGAGTTTCTTCTTTGGCAGTAAACGTGGGCACTTCGGTAATTTCGGATATCTGTGGAATCCTTACCAGGCAGTTTATTACTTCCTTCCCCATCCCAGCCAATTTTGCCTGTTCATCTGCCAATTGATTCCCCAGGGTCTCTATTTTATCGTCTTTCTGGTGTCCTTTCACATGTACTACAACAATCTCTTGTGGCAGCAACAAATTCTCCAAGATCATGGCTACTAGTTCCTCGTGGACCAACTCCTTTCCTCCACTATTTATCATTCCCCTTTCTTTCCAGATCTTCCCAAAGGTGTGTACTACCCCAAAGGCATACTTAGAGTCAGTGTAGATTGTCCCGGCTATTCCCTTTAAATTCCTCAGAGCCCGGTGCAAGGCGTACAATTCGCACGTTTGTGCCGACCAGGCATTCGGTAGCCGTCCACTTTCCACTAATTCCCAACCAGTCTCACTAATGACTGCATAACCGTTGTGTCTCTTCCCATCTATCACTCGAGAGGACCCGTCAATGTTCCACCGCCTTCCTGCATGTAAGGGGGTATCCCTCAGATCTTCCCTCACTTTACTCTGGTACTCTATTATGTCTGAACAGCAGTGTTCCAGTTCCTCCTCCCCTTCCCCTTTCCAAAGAAAGTCCGCCGGGTTCTGGCAGCCCCCGACTTCTATTCGGAGGTCTTCTCGGTCTAACAATATGGCTTCATATTTCAGAATTCTCGAGTCAGTCAGCCACCTCCCGGCCTTCTGATTCAGGATAGTTCGAACCTGGTGGGGAGTAGTGACTGTCAAGGGGGCCCCAAAAGTCAACTTCCTGCTTTCCTCTACCAGCTTTGCCGTGGCTGCCACCGCTTGGACACACTCCGGCCACCCTCGGGAGACTGGATCCAGAATTTTTGACAGGAAAGCCACGGGCTTCCTTTGTCCCCCCCAGTCCTGGGTCAATACTCCAAGAGCGGTTCCCTTTCTGGAGTTCACAAAGAGACGAAATGTCTTACTAAAATCCGGCAAGCGTAAAACAGGTGCGGCCATCAATTTTCCATTTAGGATTTCAAAAAACTTTTTCTCCTCCTCCTCCCATTTTATTCTGTTGGGTGCCTCCTCAATGAGGTTTAGGTACAAGTCTTTAGTAAGGCGGGGCATAGTCGTCTATCCATAACCGACAACAGCCTAAGAGTCCCAAGAACTTCCGCAACTCCCTCTTGGTCATTGGGAGGCCTAGTTCGATTATTGCCCGCACTCTTTCCGGACTTATTCATTTCTGTCCCTGGCTTATCAAGTGTCCCAGGTACTTAACCTCTTTCTCGACATATTGGAGCTTCTTCTGGCTCACTCTTAACCCCTTCTGAGCTAGGTAATTTAACAGGGCATTAGTCCCAAGTAGGACGTCCTCCTCCGCCGGTCCGGATAAAAGGAGATCGTCCACGTATTGTATAAGCATAAGGGCCGGGGACAAGGTTAGTCCCTCCAATAATTGTTCCAGAATCTGCCCGAACAGAGTCGGGGACTCAGTGAATCCTTGGGGGAGTACGGTCCACCTGTACTGTTGTTTTCTGCCAGTATCAGGATCCTCCCATTCAAAAGCAAAAAGATCCCTACTGTCCTTGTCCAGGGGACACGCCCAGAGGGCATCCTTTAAGTCGATTACACTAAACCAGCCGTGGTCCGGGGGGATTCGCACCAGAATAGTGTATGGGTTCGGTACCACAGGGTGCCGTACTTGGACAATTTTATTTACTTCCCTTAGGTCTTGGACCATTCGGTAGCTCCCATCCGACTTCCGGACCCGCAGGATGGGGGAATTGTATCGTGACATACAGAGCTCTACCAATCCATCTTTTATTAGGTCTTCCATAACTGTCTTCAGGCCCTGCCTCCCTTCCCAAGAGATGGGGTATTGGCGCACTCTGACGTCGGGGCTCTGGGGCTTTAATTTTACCTCCACAGGTCGAATTGCGAGTCCCCCCCCCCGGTTCCCTTTGGCCACCCAAACCCTAGGGTCTATCTCTGTCAATCGGGACTCACTAAGGTATGACATGGTAACGGCTAATTCTTCCTCTTCTCCCACTTCTATTCGCAATCCGAAAAGGACTATCAAATCCCGTCCCAACAACCCAAAGGGAAGATGGGGGAGGTGAAGGAGTTCCACCTGGAGCTCCTCCTCCTCCAGCCGCAAGGGTTGTGGTTCGAATATTTTCGCACTAAAAACCCCACCCTTAACTCCTGAAATGTTTAATGTTTTAGCTTGGAAGCCAACCGCCCTCGGATGGAGGGGAATTGAGGACCTGCCAGCGCCTGTGTCAACTAAGAAGGTAACATCTTGTCTAAATGGGCCCACCCGTAAATTTACCAGGGGTTCTTGGTAGGCCCGTGTTCCGATCCTCCCCTGACTTCCCTAATCCATTTGTTCACACTCCATTTCATACATCCCTTCTCTTTCCCTTTTAAACTCGGGACAATCCCTTTTGAAGTGTCCCAGTTTCCCGCAATGGTAACATCCGGCCTTCTGAGGGCGCTCAATTCCATAAGATCCTCCTCTCTCACTTCTGCCCCGTCTCGCTTCTCTCCCTCTCCAACGTTTCTTCGACGTTCCTCTTTCCACCCCATAATCTCCCTCCCCCATTCCGGTGGACTTACAAGTTTCCCGTACGGCTGCCACCATCATTTTTGTCTTATGTTTCTCCCTTATTGCATCCCTCTGAACGTACACCTTCTGTGCTTCCCGTAATAATTCTGCAACATCCTTTTCAGCCCAATCCTCCACTTTCTGTAATTTCTTCTGAATGTCAGGCCATGACTTAGTCACAAAGTGCACCTTAAGCATGCTCTTGCCTATTTCCCCATCGGGGTATAAACCTGAATACTTTCGCATGGACTCCCGCAAACGGTCTAAAAACTCACTCGGGGATTCATCCTTTTTCTGTCCAACTTCAAATGCTTTTGCTAAATTCCGCTGTTTGGGCACGCAGGTTTGGATCCCCCTGATTATAAGGCTTCTGAGGTCTGTCATATTGGCCCGTCCCCCCGCGTCGTTATGATCCCACCGGGGCTCCTCTAAGGGGTACTTCTGCTCTCCACGCTGAGGGCCGTCCTGATGCTCCCTATCCCAAATGGCCATTGCACTATTCGGAATCATAACAATTTCATCGTAATTAAATAGTATTCTCATCATGGCCTGCAGTTCAGCCCATGTGCATATACTGGGCCCCAGAAATTGGTCCAGTTGTATTCCCACACTGACGGGGTCGTCCAGTAGACGGGGTAGTTCATTACGGAGTTGCCGGATATCCCCAGAATTTAAAGGTTGTACTACGAACCCGGTCCGTTCGTTCCCAAACGGCACCTCTCGTAAGGGGTTCAGCTGTTCAATATTGTCACTCCTCCCAGCTCTCAATCCCTCTTCTCGACCTCTCCGCATCTCGAGTCGGACTGATTTCCTCGTGCCTGGGGTGAGTTCTGCGCCCCCTCCTGTGCCCCCCCACCCCCAGCAGTCCCTTCCTCACTGGTCGTAGCCTGCTGGGACTCGGAATTATCCGTCGCAGGAGGGAGGTCCGCGCTGGACCCCTGGTCGTGCGCAGGTGGTATATACGGGGGCGGGGAAGACGGTGGCAAACCGTCAGTGAGGATGTCCCAAGACTTCTGGGGCTTCCTCGGGTCTGTTTGGGGAATCAGAGGATAGAGACGCGTGGGACTCTCGCCGTCGCCCGCCAACCAGGCGGAAGCATATTTGCTCCTCTGGGTCAAACAGTTGTTTCCTGTTAACATATACATTTAGGATTTGACACAACCAGTCTTCATCAGACCCATACTCGGGCCAAACTACCGAGGGGGCGCGGATAGGTTCTTTGGTCCATATAAAACAACAATATTTTATCATGGTCTTTTTCTTTAAGTCCTTCGTTCTACTACTGTCCGTCCATAGACTTAACTTCCGACCGAATGAACTATCGTGGGGTATTTCTTTCCCATTTGCAGTCTTCCCTGACTTTTCCTTAGAAGTCTGATTTCCCATGGTTTATCTTCAGTCCTGGTCTTAAACGCCCAAAGCGTTTTCACAGATGACCGTCAAAACCACAATTTCCCGTGGTTTATCTTCAGTCCTGGTCTTAAACGCCCAAAGCGTTTTCACAGATAACCGTCAAAACCACGCGGCCAACAAGGAAGAACAAAAGAATCTCTTACCTTGATCCGTGCACGGAGTTGTCTGGCCTTTTTAAATGCGTGTACCCCCGTGTATAGTCACTAACCAGTCGTCCCAGCACTCGTCCGTGTGTTCCTTTTCCAGGATTCAAAATTATTTTTAAATGAGCCGGGTTACATCCTCTCTTGGCCGACGGCCGACGGACCAAGCTGATCAGTGAGAAGTATAAATATATACTAGACGCGTCTTGGTTGGAATCAGGCTTGATCCGTGAGCCGAAGAGACTGCCCCCCCCCGCCGGCAATAATTCTTTCATCCCGGAGGAGCCCCCAATTGTGCGAGATAAGTGGCTGTCCAGCCCCATCCACGGCACTTTTTATTTCCCTTCCCAGGAACAAAGACACGGAGGAGTCTGTCCAAAACTTTTTCATTCAACTTTGCAAAGTCGGGTGCTGTTCCCAAAGGTACACACACACAAGCATAGTAATCTCCATACATTATATACATGTATATGTGGGCTGGGTCTACTACTGCTGCCTTGACCAACGAGTGCTAGGATTCCCCACTGTTTTCCTTATTTGGGTTCTGGTGCCTGCGATTATTTTGTTATTCACTTGGCCAATCAGTGTTTGAGCTCCCCGTTCTTCGCTTATATGGATGATGTTGTACAACTGTGGGTAAGGGCGGTTTCTCAACTATTGAGGAAAGCTGTTACAACTGTTTCATTCATAGAAACATGGGGGAGGTCCGGCAACAGTTTCGAGTGTCTGCTTGTGTTTACTATGAGGTAGAAAAGACTAAAAGGCAGCTAACCGTTTAAAAAGTACACTACTCCCTACAAATTCCCCGTGTCTTTTCTTATGGCCTGTAATTTTTCAACCGTAAGTTTCTTCTCCAGGGCATTTAATAACTCCCGAGCTTGTTCATCAAACTGCCCATCTCTAATACTACCCCCGCCCAAGAGGGATTCACGTTGTTCCATCTCGAGATTTATTCGTTCAACCTGCCCATAGGGAACATCCTTCTTAGTAAGGGCGGTTTCGATCAGTCGTTGAGTTAATCCCCGGACACAGGGTATAACGCAACACCCAAGGGCACTGAGTGCCCCTGCCACCACTATACATGAGACAAGAAAGGGAACGACCACCCCCGTCCATTTACCGAACCAAGCTTCCAACCAGTCCGTGAGGCCAGAGTCGATGCCCGAGTTTTCGGCCAGTTCGTCCGCCAATGTGGTGAGTCCATCCAGGGCGCGGATGATGGACCCATCAGGGGCTGTGTTGTTGGGGATGAAAGTGCAGCACTGAGTCCCTATCATGACACAAACACCCCCCTTCTCTGCCAACATCATGTCTAAGGCCAACCTATTTTCCCACGCCATCCTACTAGTGGCGTCCAGTTGTTCTGCTATTCCTTTCACTGCATCCCGGGTATAATTAATGAACCTCTGCTGATTGTAGTAAATATAATTAATCCAATCCACATTCTTATTGATGGTCACCCACCAGAACAGTGACGACTCAAAACCCGCCGCTATCTGGTTCCTAGCCTTGTATTCGTCAGGAACGCCCCTGGGGACCCCTATGGCATTTAAATATATGTTATCATCGAAAGAGGTCTCCAAGGCTCTCTCAGTTCTTCCACTAGAACGGGGTTGCTCTTGTTTTTCGAATACCAGGGTGAATGGGATGGCCAATTGAACGATCGCACAAGTGCCCGTCCATTTTTGGGGCAGGGTCGGTCGCAGAACCCTCCCACCACAGTACCACCAGAGGTCTGCCCTAGGCACATGAATGTGGGAGTAATTCCCGCCCCCGATAGTTTCATTGACCTGCCGAATTGATCCGCTACACTTGTCAAATGTCCCCACATCGTCGTCCCACTGTAGTCCCATCCGAGAGACGCAGGCCTGGTGCGTACCCGTTACCCCTGAGAATGATGGCGGGTGGGGCGCCCCCTCAGACCTGACGGGGGGAAACTTCAAACTCAAGGGTCGACAAGTGGAGTCGTTCCAGGCCTCTTGGTCCTGGTACAGCCTTATCATGCAGTCCATGGCTCGTGGGTGTTTCTCCCATCCCAGCGGGAATGGGACCACCTGAGGGTTAGGGCGGGCACTCGTGCATGCGTAGCAATCACTCTTTTTCATGCTCCTCACAGTATATTTGACCCATTCCATCCAGGCATTCGCCTCCCAGTATCCCGTTTCTATTTCAAAGGTCTTTTCCAAATCCGTCGTCTCAATTATTCTAATCTTTTCCTGCTTATCAGTGGTGGATGAGCCCCCAGACTCAGCTTCAATGACCGTGATATACGTGCAGTACAGCTGCATCCCCCCTCATCCTGCCTGGCCCCCAACTCTAATACCCAGTATTGTTCCATTAAGGCTCGCCTCGTTCTTTTCCAAGTTCTTTATGGTCAGATAAAGCGGATTGCACTGATTCTGCCCACAATCTCGTCCAGGGGTGATGGGATCACGGACAACTGACACCATAGCCTGGACCCCGGGGGCTGGAGGCCGATTTAGGCCTTCCCTACCATGCAATTGTAATACTAACATCTGACCCTGGAAACCCCTTTCTCTCTCTAGGTTCCGCTTAGTTTGATTCAGTTGACTTTTAGTCCTACAGGGCACCAACTCACATAGGTCTAAGCTAAGTGTCTGTATTGATTGGTTGGCAAGCACGGAGATGGTGAACCACTGACGGTCCTCTGCTTGTTTTATCCGGAGGCCAAATTGGGTAACACGCACACTATGACCCAGCCCAAGGTTAATGGCATAGCAAGTTAACAATGACCGCATTTTTTTTTTCGCGACACCTGTAGCCCGAGGGCACAGTTCCTTTAGACTCGCCAAAGTCCGATTAGTTCGTTCTCAGGGTCTCTGTTCCTTAGATGTCTTTGTCAGAGAGGTTCGTTCGTCCTCCGTCGGTGGTGGCACTGGTCCCTTGACTCGAGTGTAATGTGTCCAGCCCTTTTCGGCCGTACGGACAGCCGTTTCGGTCGTCAAAAGTACCAGGAAGGGACCGTCCCAAGTTGGTTCGAGGGTACGTTGCTTCCAGCTTTTAATCAGGACCCACTGGCCCGGCTTGACGGTGTGCACCGCAAACTCGAGGGGCGGCGTCTGTGCCAAAAGTCCCTGTTGGCGTAAATGAGATAGAGCAGACCCCAGAGCCACCACATATTTTTGCACAAACGTATCCCGAGACTCGAATACAGGATGTTCGAGTTGACTTTTAGTCCCTTTGGCCCATGGAACGGGAGGCCAAACAGCATTTCGAAAGGGGAGACGCCCAAATCCCGCCTTGGCTGGGTGCGAATTTGCAATAGGGCAAGGGGTAGGCATTTGGTCCAAGGAAGGCCGATTTCACTAGTGAGTTTGGTTAGCTGCTTTTTGATGGTCTGGTTCATTCTTTCGACCTTGCCCGAGGAGGGGGGATGCCAGGGGGTGTGCAAATCCCAATCAATCCCCATTGCTTGCACTCCATTCTGGAGGACGGTCGAGGTGAAGTGGCTCCCCTGGTCAGAGTCAATAGCGCGGGGTAGACCAAATCGTGGTATGATTTGTTCGTGCAGAATCTTGCTAACCTGAGTTGCCGTTGCCGTGGTAGTGGGGAAAGCTTCCACCCATCCTGTCAGGTGATCTACTACTACTAATAGATACATCAGGCGACCAATGGGGTGAGCTCAGTGTAATCTACCTGGACATACTCAAACGGCCTCTAGGCCGGACTCCTACCCCCTTGTCTTGCATGCTGCCGCAGCCCCCTTCTGTTAATCTTTCGACACGTTATGCAATCTCCTGTGACCTGCTTGGCTCCCATGTACAGACCAGGGTGAGCATATCGGAGCAGGAAGGCATCACACAGTGCCTGGGCGCCCCAGTGACCCCCTTGGTGTAGACGGGCGATAATGTCCCGCGTCAACGGTCGATTTAGTAGCTGGCGGCCATCGGGTAAGGCCCACTTGCCTTCCCTATCCTTTGTACCCCCCAGAGACGCAAGAAGAGTTTCTTCTTTGTCAGTAAACGTGGGCACTTCGGTAATTTCGGATATCTGGGGAATCCTTACCAAGCAGTTTATTACTTCCTTCCCCAGCCAAGTCAATTTTGCCTGTTCATCTTCCAATTGATTACCCAGGGTCTCTATTTTATCGTCTTTCTGGTGTCCTTTCACATGTACAACAGCAATCTCTTGTGGCAGCACCAAATCCTCCAAGATCATGGCTACTTGTTCCTCGTGGACCAAATACTTTCCTCGACTATTTATCATTCCCCTTTCTTTCCAGGTCTTCCCAAAGGTGTGTACTCCCCCAAAGGCAAAAATAGAGTCAGTGCAGATTGTCCCGGCTATTCCGTTTAAATTCCTCAGAGCCCGGTGCAAGGCGTACAATTCGCACGTTTGTGCGGACCAGGCATTCGGTAGCCGTCCACTTTCCACTAATTCCCAACCAGTCTCACTCATGACTGCATAACCGTTGTGTCTCTTCCCATCTATCACTCGAGAGGACCCATCAATATACCACCGCCTTCCTGCATGTAAGGGGGTATCCCTCAGATCTTCCCTCACTTTACTCTGGTACTCTATTATGTCTGAACAGCAGTGTTCCAGTTCCTCCTCCCCTTCCCCTTTCCAAAGAAAGTCCGCCGGGTTCTGGCAGCCCCCGACTTCTATTCGGAGGTCTTCTCGGTCTAACAATATGGCTTCATATTTCAGAATTCTCGAGTCAGTCAGCCACCTCCCGGCCTTCTGATTCAAGATAGTTCGAACCTGGTGGGGAGTAGTGACTGTCAAGGGGGCCCCAAAAGTCAACTTCCTGCTTTCCTCTACCAGCTTTGCCGTGGCTGCCACCGCTTGGACACACTCCGGCCACCCTCGGGAGACTGGATCCAGACTTTTTGACAGGAAAGCCACGGGCTTCCTTTTTCCCCCCCAATCCTTGGTCAATACTCCAAGAGCGGTTCCCTTTCTGGAGTTCACAAAGAGACGAAATGTCTTACTAAAATCCAGCAAGCTTAAAACAGGTGCGGCCATCAATTTTTCTTTTAGGATTCCAATTAACTTTTTCTCCTCCTCCTCCCATTTTATTCTGTTGGGTGCCTCCTCAATGAGTTTTAGGTCCAAGTCTTTAGTAAGGGGGGCATAGTCGTCTATCCATAACCGACAATAGCCTAAGAGTCCCAAGAACTTCCGCAACTCCCTCTTGGTCGTTGCGAGGCCTAGTTCGATTATTGCCCGCACTCTTTCCGGACTTATTCGTTTCTGTCCCTGGCTTATCAAGTGTCCCAGGTACTTAACCTCTTTCTCGACATATTGGAGCTTCTTCTGGCTCACTCTTAACCCCTTCTCAGCTAGGTAATTTAACAGGGCATTAGTCCCAAGTAGGACGTCCTCCTCCGCGGGTCCGAATAAAAGGAGATGGTCCACGTATTGTATAAGCTTAAGGGCCGGGGACAAGGTTAGTCCCTCCAATAATTGTTCCAGAATCTGCCCGAACAGAGTTGGGGACTCAGTGAATCCTTGGGGGACCTGTACTGCTGTTTTCTGCCAGTATCAGGATCCTCCCATTCAAAAGGAAAAAGATCCCTACTGTCCTTGTCCAGGGGACACGCCCAGAAGGCATCCTTTAAGTCGATAACACTAAACCAGCCGTGGTCCGGGGGTATTCGCCCCAGAATAGTGTATGGGTTCGGTACCACAGGGTGCCGTACTTGGACAATTTTATTTACTTCCCTTAGGTCTTGGACCATTCGGTAGCTCCCGTCCGACTTCCGGACCGGCAGGATGGGGGAATTGTATCGTGACATACAGGGCTCTACCAATCCATCTTTTATTAGGTCTTCCATAATTGTCTTCAGGCCCTGCCTCCCTTCCCAAGAGATGGGGTATTGGCGCACTCTGACGTCGGGGCTCTGGGGCTTTAATTTTACCTCCACAGGTCGAATTGCGAGTCCCCCCCGGTTCCCTTTGGCGATCCAAACCCTTGGGTCTATCTCTGTCAATCGGGACTCACTAAGGTATGACATGGTAACGGTTAATTTTTCCTCTTCTCCCACTTCTATTCGTAATCCGAAACGGACTATCAAATCCCGTCCCAACAACCCATAGGGAAGATGGGGGAGGTGAAGGAGTTCCACCTGGAGCTCCTCCTCCTCCAGCCGCAAGGGTTGTGGTTCGAATATTTTCGCACTAAAAACCCCACCCTTAACTCCTGAAATGTTTAATGTTTTAGCTTGGAAGCCAACCCCCCCAGGATGGAGGGGAATTGAGGACCTGTCGGCGCCTGTGTCAACTAAGAAGGTAACATCTTGTCTAAATGGGCCCACCCGTAAATTTAACAGGGGTTCTTGGTCGGCCCGTGTTCCGATCCTCCCCTGACTTCCCTAATCCATTTGTTCACACTCCATTTCATACATCCCTTCTCTTTCCCTTTTAAACTCGGGACAATCCCTTTTGAAGTGTCCCAGTTTCCCGCAATGGTAACATCCGGCCTTCTGAGGCCGCTCAATTCCATAAGATCCTCCTCTCTCACTTCTGCCCCATCTCGCTTCTCTCCCTCTCCAACTTTTCTTCGACGTTCCTCTTTCCACCCCATAACCTCCCTCCCCCATTCCGGTGGACTTACAAGCTTCCCGTACGGCTGCCACCATAATTTTTGTCTTTTGTATCTCCCTTATTGCATCCCTCTGAACGTACACCTTCTGTGCTTCCCGTAATAATTTTGCAACATCCTTTTCAGCCCAATCCTCCACTCTCTGTAATTTCTTCTGAATGTCAGGCATTCACAAAGTGAACCTTAAGCATGCTCTTGCCTATTTCCCCATCGGGGTCTAAACCTGAATACTTTCGCATGGACTCCCGCAAACGGTCTAAAAACTCACTCGGGGATTCATCCTTTTTCTGTCCAACTTCGAATGCTTTCGCTAAATTCCGCTGTTTGGGCACGCAGGGTTGGATCCCCCTGATTATAAGGCTTCTGAGATCTGTCATGTTGGCCCGTCCCCCCGCGTCGTTATGATCCCACCGGGGGTCCTCTAAGGGGTACTTCTGCTCTCCACGCTGAGGGCCATCCTGATGCTCCCTATCCCAAATGGCCATTGCACTATTCCGGATCATAACAATTTCATCGTAATTAAATAGTATTCTCATCAAGGCCTTCAGTTCAGCCCATGTGTATATACTGGGCCCCAGAAATTGGTCCAGTTATATTCCCACACTGACGGGGTCGTCCAGTAGACGGAGTAGTTCATTACGGAGTTGCCGGATATCCCCAGAATTTAAAGGTTGTACTACGAACCCGGTCCGTTCGTTCCCAAACGGCACCTCTCGTAAGAGGTTCAGCTGTTCAATATTGTCACTCCTCCCAGCTCTCAATCCCTCTTCTCGACCTCTCCGCATCTCGAGTCGGACTGATTTCCTAGTGCCTGGGGTGAGTTCTGCGCCCCCTCCTATGCCCCCCCACCCCCAGCAGTCCCTTCCTCACTGGTCGTAGCCTGCTGCGACTCGGAATTATCCGTCGCAGGAGGGAGGTCCGCGCTGGACACCTGGTCGTGCGCGGGTGGTATATACGGGGGCGGGGCAGACGGTGGCAAACCGTCGGTGAGGATGTCCCAAGACTTCTGGGGCTTCCTCGCGTATGTTTGGGGAATCAGAGGATAGAGACGCGTGGGACTCTCGCCGTCGCCCGCCAACCAGGCGGCGGCGTATTTGCTCTCCTCTGGGTCAAACGGTTGTTTTCTGTTAACATATACATTTAGGATTTGACACACCCAGTCTTCATCAGACCCATACACGGGCCAAACTACCGAGGGGGCGCGGATAGGTTCTTTGGTCCATATAAAACAACAATATTTTATCATGGTCTTTTTCTTTAAGTCCTTCGTTCTACTACTGTCCGTCCATAGACTTAACTTCCGACCTAATGGACTATCGGGGGGTATTTCTTTCCCATTTGCAATCTTCCCTGACTTTTCCTTAGTAAATCTAGAAGTCTGATTTCCCATGGTCTATCTTCGGTCCTGGTCTTCAACGCCCAAAGGGTTTTCACAGATGACCGTCAAAACCACGCGGCCAACAAGGAAGAACAAAAGAATCTCTTACCTTGATCCGTGCACGGAGTTGTCTGGCCTTTTTAAATGTGTGTACCCCCGTGTATAGTCACTAACCAGTCGTCCCAGCACTCGTCCATGTGTTCCTTTTCCAGGATTCAAAATTATTTTTAAATGAGCAGGGTCACATCCTCTCTTGGCCGACGGCCGACAGACCAAGCTGATCAGTGAGAAGTATAAATATATACTAGACGCGTCTTTGTTGTAATCAGGCTTGATCCGTGAGCCGAAGAGACTGCCCCCCCCCCCGCAATAATTCTTTCATCCCGGACGAGCCCCCAATTGTGCGAGATAAGTGGCTGTCCGGCCCTATCTCCAGCACTTTTATTTCCCTTCCCAGGAACAAAGACACAGAGGAGCCTGTCCAAAACTTTTTCATTCAACTTTGCAAAGTCGGGTGTTGTTCCCAAAGGTACACACACAAGCATAGTAATCTCCACGCATTATATACATGTATATGTGGGCTGGGTCTACTACTGCTGTCTTGACCAATGAGTGCTAGGGTTCCCCACTGTTTTCCTTATTTGGGTTCTGGTGCCTGCGATTATTTTGTTATTCACTTGGCCAATCAGTGTTCGAGCTCACCGTACTTTCCTTATATGGATGATGTTGTGCAACTGTGGTAAAGGGCGGTCTCTCAATTATCGAGGAAAGCTGTTACAACTATTTCATTCATATAAACATGGGGGAGGTCCGGCAACAGTTTCGAGTGTCTGCTTGTGTTTACTATAAGGTAGAAAAGACTAAAATGCAGCTAACCGTTTAAAAATTACACTACCCCCTACAGCATCAGCAGAGCCCAAAAAACGTCCGCATGGGCCCCCAGTTCTTCTTTAGGGAGGCCGATCTTACACGGTGGTCTTTCCCAACCGCGCCTTGGCGGCAGCTACCCCAAGCTTCACCCCGTCCCTCAACACGTAGTCTTGGACCTAGGAATGTGCCAGTCTGCAACACTCAGTCGGGGTCATCTCCTTCAGCTGGAAGATCAACAGGTTTCGAACCGCCCAGAGAGCATCCTTCACCGAGTTGATGATCCTCCAGGCGCAGTTAATGTTCGTCTCGGTGTGAGTCCCGGGGAACAGGCCGTACAGCAAGGAGTCCCGCGTCACGGCGCTGCTCGGGACGAACCTCGGCAAGCACCACTGCATTCCTCTCCAGACCTCCTCTGCATAGGCACATTCCAGAAGGAGGTGTGTGACAGTCTCATCCCCACCGCAGCCACTTCGAGGGCAGTGTGCGGTGCGGCAAAGATTCCGGGCGTGCATGAAGGATCTCACAGGCAGAGCCCTTCTCACCACCAGCCAAGCCACGTCTTGGTGCTTGTTGGAAAGTTCTGGCGATGAGGCATTCTGCCAAATGGCTTTGACAGTCTGCACAGGGAACCGCTCGACAGGATCCGCCCTCTCCTTTTCCCGAAGGGTCTCAAGGACGCTACGTGCTCACCACTTCCTGATGGACTTGTGGTCAAAGGTGTTTTTCCTCATAAATTTCTCCACGAAGGACAAGTGATACGGAACGGTCCAACTACTCGGAGCGTTCCGCGGCAGCGAGGCCAGGCCAATCCTTCTCAACACTGGGGACAGGCAGAACCTCAGTACGTAGTGACACTTGGTGTTTGCGTACCGGGGATCCACGCACAGCTTGATGCACCCACACACAAAGGTGGCCATCAGGGTGATGGTGGCATTGGGCGTGTTTTTTCCCCCATTGCACCGGTCTTTGCACATTGTGTCTCTTCGGACCCGGTCCATCTTTGATCTCCAAATGAATTGGAAGATGGCCCGGGTGACTGCGGCGGCACAGGTCCTGGGGATAGGCCAGACCTGTGTCACATACAGCAATACCGAGAGTACCTCACACCTGATGACCAGGTTTTTTCCCACGATGGATAGCGACCGTTGCCCCCATCTGCCTAGTTTCTGTCTAATCTTTCTGATCCGCTCCGCCCAGGTCTTGGCGCATGCCCCAGCCCCCCCGAACCAAATACCCAGCACCTTCAGGTGGAAGTCCTGACGGTGAAGGGGATCGAGGATTGGTCGGCCCAGTTCCCGAAGAGCATGGGCTCGCTCTTGCCTCAGTTTACCTTGGCCCCCGAGGCCCGTTCGAACTAGTCACAGATGCACATGAGTCTGCGCACGGACAGCGGATCCGAGCAGAAAACAGCGACGTCATCCATGTACAGGGAGGCCTTAACCTGCAGGCCCCCGCTGCCAGGAATAGGCACCCCTCTCAGGCTCTCATCCTTTCTGATGGATTCGGCAAATGGCTCTATGCAACACACAAACAAGGCGGGTGAGAGGGGGCATCCTGCCTGACTCCAGATTTTACAGGGAATCTATCTGATTCCCACCCATTGATTGAGACTGCACTGACAATGTTGGTGTAGAGCAGTCTGATCCAATTTCTGATTCCCTCCCCAAATCCCATTTTGGAGAGGACATCCCTCATATTTGTATGCGATATCCTGTCAAAAGCTTTCTCCTGGTCCAGGCTGATGAGGCAGGTGTCCACCCCCCTGTCCTGCACACGGCGATCGTATCTCTGAGGAGTGCAAGACTCTCAGAGATCTTCCTGCCCAGTACAGCACAGGTTTGGTCCGGGTGGATCACCGATCCCAGAGCAGACCTGACCCGGTTGGCGATGACCTTTGACGAGATTTTGTAGTCTGCATTTAACAGTGAGATCGGTCTCCAATTTCTAATTTCCTCCCTCTCCCCCTTCCGCTTGTAGATAAGGGTGATGATGCCTTTCCTCATGGATTCACTCATGGTACCTGCCCGAAGCATACTGACATACACCTCCAGCAGGTCCTGGCCGATCAAGTCCCAAAGAGCGGAATAAATCTCGACCGGTAAACCGTCGCTTCCGGGAGTTTTATTTTTTTCGAAGGACTCGAGGGCCTTGGTCAGTTCATCCAGAGATAGCGGCTGGTCCAGCCTCTCTCGTGTTCCGTCATCTAGGACCTCCATGATAGAGGACAGGAACGACTGGGAGGCCGCGCTGTCGGTTGGCTTCGAGTCATACAGACTGGCATAGAAGGATTTACTGATCCTCATGACGTCAGCCTGAGATGAGGTTACCGAGCCATCTTCTTTCTTCAGGCTGCTGAGCACGGAGCTCTCTTTGTGCACCTTCTGGAAGAAGAAACGTGAGCACGTCTCGTCCTGCTCCACCGAGCGGATCCTGGACCGGAAGATTATCCTGGAGGCCTCCGAGGCAAAGAGCGAGGTTTGCTGGCCCTTCACCTCCTTGAGGTCCTCCGTGATATTGACCTCCATCGTCTGCAGCAGGAGCAGGTTCTGCATACTTTCCTGGAGCTGGGACAGTTTTCCCCGCCTCTCTCTCGCCTCCTGAACACCTTTGAGGATAAAGAACCTCTTGATGTTCCCTTTTACATATTCCAACTAGTCTGCTGGCTTCACGGTTCTCCAACCTGCGTAATCCCTCTTGAGCTCTTCGTTGTTTCCCGGGGTCAGCAGCTTAGGGTTCAGTTTTCACGTTCCCTTGCCCGCCCGCTGTTCGTCCTGTAGGTGACAGTCGGCCAGCAGGAGGCAGTGGTCAGAGAAGAACACCAGCTTGATGTCGGTGGATCTGACCGAGAGCGTTCGGGACACAAACAGGTAATCTATCCTTGAGCGGATAGACCCGTCTGCCCGTGACCAGGTGTATATACGCTGTGGTCCATCTGCAGGGGTGCTGAAGACGTCGTGCAGCTTGGCGTCTTTGACCGTTTCCATCAGGGCTCTGGACGTAGCGTCCGGTTTGCTGTCCCCCCTGCAGGATCGTCCATCTGCATCAAAGATGCAGTTGAAGTCTCCGGCCAGAATGACCGGCCTGGACGTAGCCAGCAGCAGTGGAAGCTGTTGCGGGACGGCCAACCGTTCACTCTTACCCGCTGGGGCGTATACGTTGATTAGTGTCACGGGAGCGAAGGAGTACCACACTGTAAGAGGGTCAGTACTAAGGGAGTACCAAACTGTCAGAGGGTAGGTATTGAGGGACGGCTGCACTGTCAGAGTGTCAGCACTGAGGGATTGGTGCAATATCAGATGGTTTGTACTTCGAGACTATGAAACTGTCAGAGGGTCAGTACTGAGGGTGTGCCACACTGTCAGACCATCAATACTGAGGGAGTGTCACACTGTCAGAGGGTCAGTACTGAGGGAGTGCTGCAATGTCAAAGGATCAGTACTGAGGGAGTGCTGCACAGTCAGTGTGTCAATACTGAGGGAGTGCTGCACTGTCAGAGTTTCAGTACTGAGGGAGTGCCGCAATGTCAGAGGGTCACTACTGAGGGTGTGTCACACTGTCAGACCATCAGTCCTCAGGGAGTGTTGTACTCTCGGAGTGACAGTACTGAGGGAGTGCCACACTGTCAGACCATCAGTACTGATGGAGTGTCACACTGTCAGAGGGTCAGTACTGAGGGTCTGCTACAGTGTCAGAGGGTCAGTACTGAGGGAGTGTCACACTGTCAGAGGGTCAGTGTTGAGGGAGTGCTGCAATGTCAGAGGATCAGTACTGACGGAGTGCTGCACAGTCAGAGTGTCAATACTGACGGAGTGCTACACTGCCAGAGGGTCAGTACTGAGGGAGCGCTGTACTGTCAGAGGGTCAGCACTGAGGGAGTGCCACACTGTCAGACCATCAGTACTGAGGGAGTGTCACACTGTCAGCCCATCAGTACTGAGGGAGTGTCACACTGCCAGAGGGTCAGTACTGAGGCTGTGCCACACTGTCAGAGGGTCAGTACTGAGGGAGTACTGCACTGTCAGAGGGTCAGTACTGAGGCTGTGCCACACTGTCGGAGTGTCCGTACTGATGGAGTGCTGCACTGTCAGATGGTCAGTACTGAGGGAGTGTCACACTGTCAGAGGATCAGTACTGAGGGAGTACTGCACAGTCAGAGTGTCAATACTGAGCGAGGGCTGCACTGCCAGAGGGTCAGTACTGAGGGAGCGCTGAACTGTCAGAGGGTCAGCACTGAGGGAGTGCCACACTGTCATAGGGTCAGTACTGAGTGAGTGTAGCACTCTCAGAGAGTCAGTACTGAGGGAGTGCCACACTGTCAGAGGGGTCAGTACTGAGGGACTGCTGCACTGTCAGAGTGGTCAGTACTGAGGGAGTGCCACGCTGTCACAGGCGTCAGTACTGAGGGAGTGCTGTACTGTCAGAGGGTCAGTACTGAGGGACTGCTGCACAGTCAGAGTGTTAATAATGAGGGAGTGCTGCACTGCCAGAGGGTCAGTACTGTGGGAGCGCTGAACTGTCAGAGGGTCAGCACTGAGGGAGTGCCACACTGTCAGAGGGTCAGTACTGAGGGAGTGTAGCACTGCCAGAGGGTCAGTACTGAGGGAGCGCTGCACTGTCAGAGGGTCAGCACTGAGGGAGTGCCACACTGTCAGACCATCAGTACTGAGGGAGTGTCACACTGTCAGAGGGTCAGTACTGAGTGAGTGCCACTCTGTCAGACCATCAGTACTGAGGTAGTTAAACACTGCCAAAGGTGCAGTACTGAGGGAGTGCTGCACTGTCAGAGGGTCAGGACTGAGGGGGTGCTGCACTGTCAGATGGTCAGTACAGAGGTAGTGTCACACTGTCAGAGGGTCAGTACTGAGGGAGTGCTGCAATATCAGAGGATCAGTACTGAGGTAGTGCTGCACAGTCAGAATGTCAATACTGAGGGAGCGCTGCACTGTCAGAGTTTCAGTACTGACGGAGTGCTGTACTGTCAAATGGTCAGTACTGAGGGAGCGTCACACTGTCAGAGGGACAGTACTGAGGGAGTGCTGCAATGTCAGACGGTCAGTACTGAGAGTGTGTCACACTGTCAAAGTGTCAGTTCTGAGGGAGTGCCACACTGTCAGAGGGTCAGTACTGAGGGTCTGCTACACTGCCAAAGGTGCAGTACTGAGGGAGTGCTGCACTGTCTGAGGATCTGTACTGAGGTAGTGCTGCACTGTCAGAGTTTCAGTACTGAGGGTTTGCTGCACTGTCGGAGTGTCGGCACAGAATGAATGCTGCACTGCCAGAGGGTCAGTACTGAGGGAGTGCCACGCTGTCACAGGCGTCAGTACTGAGGGAGTTCTGCACTGTCAGAGGGGTCAGTACTGAGGGACTGCTGCACTGTCAGAGTGGTCAGTACTGAGGGAGTGCCACGCTGTCACAGGCGTCAGTACTGAGGGAGTGCTGTACTGGCAGAGGGTCAGTACTGAGGGACTGCTGCACTGTCAGAGGGGACAGTACTGAGGGAGTGCTGCACTGTCAGAGTTTCAGTACTGAGGGAGTGCTGCACTGTCAGTGTCAATACGGAGTGAGTGCTGCACTGTCAGATGGTCATATTGAGGGAGTGCTGCACTGTCAGAGTTTCAGTACTGAGGGAGTGCTGCACTGTCAGAGCGTCAATAAGGAGGGAGTGCTGCACTGTCAGAGTGTCAGTAGTGAGGGAGTGCTTCACTTACAGAGGATGGGTACTGAGGGAGTGCTTCACTGTCACAGTGTCAGTACTGGGAGTGCTGCACTTTCAGATGGTCAGTACTGAGGGAATGTCACACTGTCAGAGGGTCAGTACTGAGGGTCTGCTACACTGTCAGAGGCTCAGTACTGAGGGAGTGCTGCACTGTCTGATGGTCAGTATTGAGGGAGTGTCACACTGTCAGAGGTTCAGAACTGAGGGAGTGCTGCACAGTCACAGTGTTAATACTGAGGGAGTGCTGCACTGCCAGAGGGTCAGTACTGAGGGAGCGCTGCACTGTCAGAGGGTCAGCACTGAGGGAGTGCCACACTGTCAGACCATCAGTACTGAGGGAGTGTCACACTGTCAGAGTGTCAGTACTGAGGGAGAGCCACACTGTCAGACCATCAGTACTAAGGCTGTGCCACACTGCGGGAGGGTCAGTACTGAGTGAGTGCTGCACTGTCAGAGGGACAGTACTGAGGGAATGTCACACTGTCAGAGGGTCAGTACTGAGGGTCTGCTACACTGTCAGAGGGTCAGTACTGAGGGAGTGCAGCACTGTCTGATGGTCAGTATTGAGGGAGTGTCACACTGAATGAGGTTCAGAACTGAGGGAGTGCTGCACAGTCACAGTGTTAATACTGAGGGAGTGCTGCACTGCCAGAGGGTCAGTACTGAGGGAGCGCTGCACTGTCAGAGGGTCAGCACTGAGGGAGTGCCACACTGTCAGACCATCAGTACTGAGGGAGTGTCACACTGTCAGAGTGTCAGTACTGAGGGAGAGCCACACTGTCAGACCATCAGTACTAAGGCTGTGCCACACTGCGGGAGGGTCAGTACTGAGGGAGTGCTGCACAGTCAGAGTGTCAATAATGAGGGAGTGCTGCACTGCCAGAGGGTCAGTACTGTGGGAGCGCTGAACTGTCAGAGGGTCAGTACTGAGGGAGTGCCACACTGTCAGAGGGTCAGTACTGAGGGAGTGTAGCACTGCCAGAGTGTCAGTACTGAGGGAGCGCTGCACTGTCAGAGGGTCAGCACTGAGGGAGTGCCACACTGTCAGACCATCAGTACTGAGGGAGTGTCACACTGTCAGAGTGTCAGTACTGAGGGAGAGCCACACTGTCAGACCATCAGTACTAAGGCTGTGCCACACTGCGGGAGGGTCAGTACTGAGGGAGGGCTGCACTGTCAGAGGGACAGTACTGAGGCTGTGCCACACTGTCAGAGGGTCAGTACTGAGGGAGTGCTGCACAGTCAGAGTGTCAATACTGAGGGAGTGCTGCACTGCCAGAGGGTCAGTACTGTGGGAGCGCTGAACTGTCAGAGGGTCAGCACTGAGGGAGTGCCACACTGTCAGAGGGTCAGTACTGAGGGAGTGTAGCACTCTCAGAGAGTCAGTACTGAGGGAGTGCCACACTGTCAGACCATCAGTACTGAGGGAGTGCCACTCTCTCAGAGGGGTCAGTACTGAGGGAGTGTCACACTGTCAGAGGGTCAGTACTGAGGGAGTGCCACACTGTCAGACCATCAGTACTCAGGGAGTGTCACACTGTAGAGGGTCAGTGCTGAGGTTCAGCTACACTGCCAAAGGTGCAGTACTGAGGGAGTACTGCAATATCAGAGGGTCAGTACTAAGGGAGTGCTGCACTGTCAGATGGTCAGTACTGAGGGAGTGTAGCACTCTCAGAGGGTCAGTACTGAGGGAGTGCCACACTGTCAGACCATCAGTACTGAGGGAGTGTCACACTGTCAGAGGGTCAGTACTGAGGGAGTGTAGCACTCTCATAGGGTCAGTACTGAGGGAGTGCCACACTGTCAGACCATCAGTATTGAGGGAGTGTCACACTATCAGAGGGTCAGTACTGAGGGAATGTAGCACTCTCAGAGGGTCAGTACTGAGGGAGTGCCACACTGTCAGACCATCAGGACTGAGGGAGTGTCACACTGTCAGAGGGTCAGTACTGAGGGAGTGCCACTCTGTCAGACCATCAGTACTGAGGTAGTTAAACACTGCCAAAGGTGCAGTACTGAGGGAGTGCTGCACTGTCAGAGGGTCAGTACTGAGGGGGTGCTGCACTGTCAGATGATCAGTACAGAGGTAGTGTCACACTGTCAGAGGGTCAGTACTGAGGGAGTGCTGCAATATCAGAGGATCAGTACTGAGGTAGTGCTGCACAGTCAGAATGTCAATACTGAGGGAGCGCTGCACTGTCAGAGGTTCAGTACTGACGGAGTGCAGTACTGTCAGATGGTCAGTACTGAGGGAGCGTCACACTGTCAGAGGGTCAGTACTGTGGGAGTGTCACACTGTCAGAGGGACAGTACTGAGGGAATGCTGCAATGTCACACGGTCAGTACTGAGAGTGTGTCACACTGTCAGAGTGTCAGTTCTGAGGGAGTACCACACTGTCAGACCATCAGTTCTGAGGGAGTGTCATACTGTCAGAGGGTCAGTACTGAGGGTCTGCTACACTGCCAAAGGTGCAGTACTGAGGGAGTGCTGCACTGTCTGAGGATCTGTACTGAGGTAGTGCTGCACTGTCAGAGTTTCAGTACTGAGGGTTTGCTGCACTGTCGGAGTGTCGGCACTGAATGAATGCTGCACTGCCAGAGGGTCAGTACTGAGGGAGTGCCATGCTGTCACAGGCGTCAGTACTGAGGGAGTGCCACGCTGTCACAGGCGTCAGTACTGAGGGAGTGCTGTACTGTCAGAGGGTCAGTACTGAGGGACTGCTGCACTGTCAGAGGGGACAGTACTGAGGGAGTGCTGCACTGTCAGAGTTTCAGTACTGAGGGAGTGCTGCACTGTCAGTGTCAATACGGAGTGAGTGCTGCACTGTCAGATGGTCATATTGAGGGAGTGCTGCACTGTCAGAGTTTCAGTACTGAGGGAGTGCTGCACTGTCAGAGCGTCAATAATGAGGGAGTGCTGCACTGTCAGAGTGTCAGTAGTGAGGGAGTGCTTCACTTGCAGAGGGTGGGTACTGAGGGAGTGCTTCACTGTCACAGTGTCAGTACTGGGAGTGCTGCACTTTCAGATGGTCAGTACTGAGGGAGTGTCACACTGTCAGAGGGTCAGTACTGAGGGTCTGCTACACTGTCAGAGGGTAGGTACTGAGGGAGTGCTACACTGTCTGATGGTCAGTATTGAGGGAGTGTCACACTGTCAGAGTTTCAGAAATGAGGGAGTGCTGCACAGTCACAGTGTTAATACTGAGGGAGTGCTGCACTGCCAGAGGGTGAGTACTGAGGGAGCGCTGCACTGTCAGAGGGTCAGCACTGAGGGAGTGCCACACTGTCAGACCATCAGTACTGAGGGAGTGTCACACTGTCAGAGTGTCAGTACTGAGGGAGAGCCACACTGTCAGAACATCAGTACTAAGGCTGTGCCACACTGCGGGAGGGTCAGTACTGAGGGAGTGCTGCACTGTCAGAGGGACAGTACTGAGGCTCTGCCACACTGTCAGAGGGTCAGTACTGAGGGAGTGCTGCACAGTCAGAGTGTCAATACTGAGGGAGTGCTGCACTGCCAGAGGGTCAGTACTGAGGGAGCGCTGAACTGTCAGAGGGTCACCACTGAGGGAGTGCCACACTGTCAGAGGGTCTGTATTGAGGGAGTGTAGCACTCTCAGAGAGTCAGTACTGAGGGAGTGCCACACTGTCAGACCATCAGTACTGAGGGAGTGCCACACTCTCAGAGGGGTCAGTACTGAGGGAATGTCACACTGTCAGAGGGTCAGTACTGAGGGTGTGCCACACTGTCAGACCATCAGTACTGAGGGAGTGTCACACTGTAGAGGGTCAGTGCTGAGGTTCTGCTACACTGCCAAAGGTGCAGTACTGAGGGAGTACTGCACTATCAGATGGTCAGTACTGAGGGAGTGTCACACTGTCAGAGGGTCAGTACTGAGGGAGTGCTTCACTGTCAGAGTTTCAGTACTGACGGAGTGCTGTACTGTCAGAGGGACAGTACTGAGGGAGTGCTGCAATGTCAGAGGGTCAGTACTGAGTGTGTGTCACACTGTCAGAGTGTCAGTTCTGAGGGAGTACCACACTGTCAGACCATCAGTACTTAGGGAGTGTCATACTGTCAGAGGGTCAGTACGGAGGGTCTGCTACACTGCCAAAGGTGCAGTACTGAGGGAGTGTCACACTGTCAGAGGGTCAGTGTTGAGGGAGTGCTGCAATGTCAGAGGATCAGTACTGACGGAGTGCTGCACAGTCAGAGTGTCAATACTGAGGGAGTGCTACACTGCCAGAGGGTCAGTACTGAGGGAGTGCCACGCTGTCACAGGCGTCAGTACTGAGGGAGTGCTGTACTGTCAGAGGGTCAGTACGGAAGGTCTGCTACACTGCCAAAGGTGCTGTACTGAGGGAGTGTCACACTGTCAGAGGGTCAGTGTTGAGGGACTGCTGCACTGTCAGAGGGGTCAGTACTGAGGGAGTGCTGCACTGTCAGAGTTTCAGTACTGAGGGAGTGCTGCACTGTTAGTGTCAATACGGAGTGAGTGCTGCACTGTCAGATGGTCATATTGAGGGAGTGCTGCACTGTCAGAGTTTCAGTACTGAGGGAGTGCTGCACTGTCAGAGCGTCAATAAGGAGGGAGTGCTGCACTGTAAGAGTGTCAGTAGTGAGGGAGTGCTTCACTTACAGAGTGTGGGTACTGAGGGAGTGCTTCACTGTCACAGTGTCAGTACTGGGAGTGCTGCACTTTCAGAGGGTCAGGACTGAGGGTCTGCTACACTGTCAGAGGGTCAGTACTGAGGGAGTGCTGCACTGTCAGAGGGTCAGCACTGAGGGAGTGCCACACTGTCAGACCATCAGTACTGAGGAAGTGTCACACTGTCAGAGTGTCAGTACTGAGGGAGAGCCACACTGTCAGACCATCAGGACTAAGGCTGTGCCACACTGCGGGAGGGTCAGTACTGAGCGAGTGCTGCACTGTCAGAGGGTCAGTACTGAGGCTGTGCTACACTGTCAGAGGGTCAGTACTGAGGGAATGCTGCACTGTCAGAGGGTCAGTACTGAGGGAGTGTCACACTTTCAGAGGATCAGTACTGAGGGAATGCTGCACTGCCAGAGGGTCAATACTGAGGGAGCGCTGAACTGTCAGAGGGTCAGCACTGAGGGAGTGCCACACTGTCATAGGGTCAGTACTGAGTGAGTGTAGCACTCTCAGAGAGTCAGTACTGAGGGAGTGCCACACTGTCAGACCATCAGTACTGAGGGAGTGCCACACTCTCAGAGGGGTCAGTACTGAGGGAGTGTCACACTGTCAGAGGGTCAGTACTGAGGGAGTGCCACACTGTCAGACCATCAGTACTGAGGGAGTGTCACACTGTCAGAGTGTCAGTGCTGATGGAGAGCCACACTGTCAGAACATCAGTACTAAGGCTGTGCCACACTGCGGGAGGGTCAGTACTGAGGGAGTGCTGCACTGTCAGAGGGACAGTACTGAGGCTGTGCCACACTGTCAGAGGGTCAGTCCTGAGGGAGTGCTGCACAGTCAGATTGTCAATACTGAGGGAGTGCTGCACTGCCAGAGGGTCAGTACTGAGGGAGCGCTGAACTGTCAGAGGGTCACCACTGAGGGAGTGCCACACTGTCAGAGGGTCAGTACTGAGGGAGTGTAGCACTCTCAGAGAGTCAGTACTGAGGGAGTGCCACACTGTCAGACCATCAGTACTGAGGGAGTGCCACACTCTCAGAGGGGTCAGTACTGAGGGAGTGTCACACTGTCAGAGGGTCAGTACTGAGGGACTGCCACACTGTCAGACCATCAGTACTGAGGGAGTGTCACACTGTAAAGGGTCAGTGCTGAGGTTCTGCTACACTGCCAAAGGTGCAGTACTGAGGGACTACTGCACTATCAGAGGGTCAGTACTGAGGGAGTGCTGCACTGTCAGATGGTCAGTACTGAGGGAGTGTCACACTGTCAGAGGGTCAGTACTGAGGGAGTGCCACACTGTCATAGGGTCAGTACTGAGTGAGTGTAGCACTCTCAGAGAGTCAGTACTGAGGGAGTGCCACACTGTCAGACCATCAGTACTGAGGGAGTGCCACACTCTCAGAGGGGTCAGTACTGAGGGAGTGTCACACTGTCAGAGGGTCAGCACTGAGGGAGTGCCACACTGTCAGACCATCAGTACTGAGGGAGTGTCACACTGTCAGAGTGTCAGTACTGAGGGAGAGCCATACTGTCAGAACTTCAGTACTAAGTCTGTGCCACACTGCGGGAGGGTCAGTACTGAGGGAGTGCTGCACTGTCAGAGGGACAGTACTGAGGCTGTGCCACACTGTCAGAGGGTCAGTACTGAGGGAGTGCTGCACAGTCAGAGTGTCAATACTGAGGGAGTGCTGCACTGCCAGAGGGTCAGTACTGAGGGAGCGCTGAACTGTCAGAGGGTCACCACTGAGGGAGTGCCACACTGTCAGAGGGTCAGTACTGAGGGAGTGTAGCACTCTCAGAGAGTCAGTACTGAGGGAGTGCCACACTGTCAGACCATCAGTACTGAGGGAGTGCCACACTCTCAGAGGGGTCAGTACTGAGGGAGTGTCACACTGTCAGAGGGTCAGTACTGAGGGAGTGCCACACTGTCAGACCATCAGTACTGAGGGAGTGTCACACTGTAGAGGGTCAGTGCTGAGGTTCTGCTACACTGCCAAAGGTGCAGTACTGAGGGAGTACTGCACTATCAGAGGGTCAGTACTGAGGGAGTGCTGCACTGTCAGATGGTCAGTACTAAGGGAGTGTCACACTGTCAGAGGGTCAGTACTGAGGGAGTGCTGCAATGTCAGAGGGTCACCACTGAGGGAGTGCCACACTGTCAGAGGGTCAGTACTGAGGGAGTGTAGCACTCTCAGAGGGTCAGTACTGAGGGAGTGCCACACTGTCAGACCATCAGTACTGAGGGAGTGCCACACTCTCAGAGGGGTCAGTACTGAGGGAGTGTCACACTGTCAGAGGGTCAGTACTGAGGGAGTGCCACACTGTCAGACCATCAGTACTGAGGGAGTGTCACACTGTAGAGGGTCAGTGCTGAGGTTCTGCTACACTGCCAAAGGTGCAGTACTGAGGGAGTACTGCACTATCAGAGGGTCAGTACTGAGGGAGTGCTGCACTGTCAGATGGTCAGTACTAAGGGAGTGTCACACTGTCAGAGGGTCAGTACTGAGGGAGTGCTGCAATGTCAGAGGGTCAGTACTGAGTGTGTGTCACACTGTCAGAGTGTCAGTTCTGAGGGAGTACCACACTGTCAGACCATCAGTACTTAGGGAGTGTCATACTGTCAGAGGGTCAGTACGGAAGGTCTGCTACACCGGCAAAGGTGCAGTACTGAGGGAGTGTCACACTGTCAGAGGGTCAGTGTTGAGGGAGTGCTGCAATGTCAGAGGATCAGTACTGACGGAGTGCTGCACAGTCAGAGTGTCAATACTGAGGGAGTGCTACACTGCCAGAGGGTCAGTACTGAGGGAGTGCCACGCTGTCACAGGCGTCAGTACTGAGGGAGTGCTGTACTGTCAGAGGGTCAGTACGGAAGGTCTGCTACACTGCCAAAGGTGCAGTACTGAGGGAGTGTCACACTGTCAGAGGGTCAGTGTTGAGGGACTGCTGCACTGTCAGAGGGGTCAGTACTGAGGGAGTGCTGCACTGTCAGAGTTTCAGTACTGAGGGAGTGCTGCACTGTTAGTGTCAATACGGAGTGAGTGCTGCACTGTCAGATGGTCATATTGAGGGAGTGCTGCACTGTCAGAGTTTCAGTACTGAGGGAGTGCTGCACTGTCAGAGCGTCAATAAGGAGGGAGTGCTGCACTGTAAGAGTGTCAGTAGTGAAGGAGTGCTTCACTTACAGAGTGTGGGTACTGAGGGAGTGCTTCACTGTCACAGTGTCAGTACTGGGAGTGCTGCACTTTCAGAGGGTCAGTACTGAGGGTCTGCTACACTGTCAGAGGGTCAGTACTGAGGGAGTGTCACACTGTCAGAGGGTCAGCACTGAGGGAGTGCCACACTGTCAGACCATCAGTACTGAGGGAGTGTCACACTGTCAGAGTGTCAGTACTGATGGAGAGCCACACTGTCAGACCATCAGGACTAAGGCTGTGCCACACTGCGGGAGGGTCAGTACTGAGCGAGTGCTGCACTGTCAGAGGGTCAGTACTGAGGCTGTGCTGCACTGTCAGAGGGTCAGTACTGAGGGAATGCTGCACTGTCAGAGGGTCAGTACTGAGGGAGGGTCACACTGTCAGAGGATCAGTACTGAGGGAGTGCTGCACAGTCAGAGTGTCAATACTGAGGGAGTGCTGCACTGCCAGAGGGTCAATACTGAGGGAGCGCTGAACTGTCAGAGGGTCAGCACTGAGGGAGTGCCACACTGTCATAGGGTCAGTACTGAGTGAGTGTAGCACTCTCAGAGAGTCAGTACTGAGGGAGTGCCACACTGTCAGACCATCAGTACTGAGGGAGTGCCACACTCTCAGAGGGGTCAGTACTGAGGGAGTGTCACACTGTCAGAGTGTCAGTACTGAGGGAGTGCCACACTGTCAGACCATCAGTACTGAGGGAGTGTCACACTGTCAGAGTGTCAGTGCTGAGGGAGAGCCACACTGTCAGAACATCAGTACTAAGGCTGTGCCACACTGCGGGAGGGTCAGTACTGAGGGAGTGCTGCACTGTCAGAGGGACAGTACTGAGGCTGTGCCACACTGTCAGAGGGTCAGTACTGAGGGAGTGCTGCACAGTCAGAGTGTCAATACTGAGGGAGTGCTGCACTGCCAGAGGGTCAGTACTGAGGGAGCGCTGAACTGTCAGAGGGTCACCACTGAGGGAGTGCCACACTGTCAGAGGGTCAGTACTGAGGGAGTGTAGCACTCTCAGAGAGTCAGTACTGAGGGAGTGCCACACTGTCAGACCATCAGTACTGAGGGAGTGCCACACTCTCAGAGGGGTCAGTACTGAGGGAGTGTCACACTGTCAGAGGGTCAGTAGTGAGGGAGTGCCACACTGTCAGACCATCAGTACTGAGGGAGTGTCACACTGTAGAGGGTCAGTGCTGAGGTTCTGCTACACTGCCAAAGGTGCAGTACTGAGGGAGTACTGCACTATCAGAGGGTCAGTACTGAGGGAGTGCTGCACTGTCAGATGGTCAGTACTGAGGGAGTGTCACACTGTCAGAGGGTCAGTACTGAGGGAGTGCCACACTGTCATAGGGTCAGTACTGAGTGAGTGTAGCACTCTCAGAGAGTCAGTACTGAGGGAGTGCCACACTGTCAGACCATCAGTACTGAGGGAGTGCCACACTCTCAGAGGGGTCAGTACTGAGGGAGTGTCACACTGTCAGAGGGTCAGCACTGAGGGAGTGCCACACTGTCAGACCATCAGTACTGAGGGAGTGTCACACTGTCAGAGTGTCAGTACTGAGGGAGAGCCATACTGTCAGAACTTCAGTACTAAGGCTGTGCCACACTGCGGGAGGGTCAGTACTGAGGGAGTGCTGCACTGTCAGAGGGACAGTACTGAGGCTGTGCCACACTGTCAGAGGGTCAGTACTGAGGGAGTGCTGCACAGTCAGAGTGTCAATACTGAGGGAGTGCTGCACTGCCAGAGGGTCAGTACTGAGGGAGCGCTGAACTGTCAGAGGGTCACCACTGAGGGAGTGCCACACTGTCAGATGGTCAGTACTGAGGGAGTGTAGCACTCTCAGAGAGTCAGTACTGAGGGAGTGCCACACTGTCAGACCATCAGTACTGAGGGAGTGCCACACTCTCAGAGGGGTCAGTACTGAGGGAGTGTCACACTGTCAGAGGGTCAGTAGTGAGGGAGTGCCACACTGTCAGACCATCAGTACTGAGGGAGTGTCACACTGTAGAGGGTCAGTGCTGAGGTTCTGCTACACTGCCAAAGGTGCAGTACTGAGGGAGTACTGCACTATCAGAGGGTCAGTACTGAGGGAGTGCTGCACTGTCAGATAGTCAGTACTAAGGGAGTATCACACTGTCAGAGGGTCAGTACTGAGCGAGTGCTGCACTGTCAGAGTTTCAGTACTGACGGAGTGCTGTACTGTCAGAGGGACAGTACTGAGGGAGTGCTGCAATGTCAGAGGGTCAGTACTGAGTGTGTGTCACACTGTCAGAGTGTCAGTTCTGAGGGAGTACCACACTGTCAGACCATCAGTACTTAGGGAGTGTCATACTGTCAGAGGGTCAGTACGGAAGGTCTGCTACACTGCCAAAGGTGCAGTACTGAGGGAGTGTCACACTGTCAGAGGGTCAGTGTTGAGGGAGTGCTGCAATGTCAGAGGATCAGTACTGACGGAGTGCTGCACAGTCAGAGTGTCAATACTGAGGGAGTGCTACACTGCCAGAGGGTCAGTACTGAGGGAGTGCCACGCTGTCACAGGCGTCAGTACTGAGGGAGTGCTGTACTGTCAGAGGGTCAGTACTGAGGGACTGCTGCACTGTCAGAGGGGTCAGTACTGAGGGAGTGCTGCACTGTCAGAGTTTCAGTACTGAGGGAGTGCTGCACTGTTAGTGTCAATACGGAGTGAGTGCTGCACTGTTAGTGTCAATACGGAGTGAGTGCTGCACTGTCAGATGGTCATATTGAGGGAGTGCTGCACTGTCAGAGTTTCAGTACTGAGGGAGTGCTGCACTGTCAGAGCGTCAATAAGGAGGGAGTGCTGCACTGTAAGAGTGTCAGTAGTGAAGGAGTGCTTCTCTTACAGAGTGTGGGTACTGAGGGAGTGCTTCACTGTCACAGTGTCAGTACTGGGAGTGCTGCACTTTCAGAGGGTCAGTACTGAGGGTCTGCTACACTGTCAGAGGGGTCAGTACTGAGGGAGTGCTGCACTGTCAGAGTTTCAGTACTGAGGGAGTGCTGCACTGTTCGTGTCAATACGGAGTGAGTGCTGCACTGTTAGTGTCAATACGGAGTGAGTGCTGCACTGTCAGATGGTCATATTGAGGGAGTGCTGCACTGTCAGAGTTTCAGTACTGAGGGAGTGCTGCACTGTCAGAGCGTCAATAAGGAGCGAGTGCTGCACTGTAAGAGTGTCAGTAGTGAAGGAGTGCTTCACTTACAGAGTGTGGGTACTGAGGGAGTGCTTCACTGTCACAGTGTCAGTACTGGGAGTGCTGCACTTTCAGAGGGTCAGTACTGAGGATCTGCTACACTGTCAGAGGGTCAGTACTGAGGGAGTGTCACACTGTCAGAGGGTCAGCACTGAGGGAGTGCCACACTGTCAGACCATCAGTACTGAGGGAGTGTCACACTGTCAGAGTGTCAGTACTGAGGGAGAGCCACACTGTCAGACCATCAGGACTAAGGCTGTGCCACACTGCGGGAGGGTCAGTACTGAGCGAGTGCTGCACTGTCAGAGGGTCAGTACTGAGGCTGTGCTGCACTGTCAGAGGGTCAGTACTGAGGGAATGCTGCACTGTCAGAGGGTCAGTACTGAGGGAGTGTCACACTGTCAGAGGATCAGTACTGAGGGAGTGCTGCACAGTCAGAGTGTCAATACTGAGGGAGTGTCATACTGTCAGAGGGTCAGTACGGAAGGTCTGCTACACTGCCAAAGGTGCAGTACTGAGGGAGTGTCACACTGTCAGAGGGTCAGCACTGAGGGAGTGCCACACTGTCAGACCATCAGTACTGAGGGAGTGTCACACTGTCAGAGTGTCAGTACTGATGGAGAGCCACACTATCAGACCATCAGGACTAAGGCTGTGCCACACTGCGGGAGGGTCAGTACTGAGCGAGTGCTGCACTGTCAGAGGGTCAGTACTGAGGCTGTGCTGCACTGTCAGAGGGTCAGTACTGAGGGAATGCTGCACTGTCAGAGGGTCAGTACTGAGTGTGTGTCACACTGTCAGAGTGTCAGTTCTGAGGGAGTACCACACTGTCAGACCATCAGTACTTAGGGAGTGTCATACTGTCAGAGGGTCAGTACGGAAGGTCTGCTACACTGCCAAAGGTGCAGTACTGAGGGAGTGTCACACTGACAGAGGGTCAGTGTTGAGGGAGTGCTGCAATGTCAGAGGATCAGTACTGACGGAGTGCTGCACAGTCAGAGTGTCAATACTGAGGGAGTGCTACACTGCCAGAGGGTCAGTACTGAGGGAGTGCCACGCTGTCACAGGCGTCAGTACTGAGGGAGTGCTGTACTGTCAGAGGGTCAGTACTGAGGGACTGCTGCACTGTCAGAGGGGTCAGTACTGAGGGAGTGCTGCACTGTCAGAGTTTCAGTACTGAGGGAGTGCTGCACTGTTAGTGTCAATACGGAGTGAGTGCTGCACTGTTAGTGTCAATACGGAGTGAGTGCTGCACTGTCAGATGGTCATATTGAGGGAGTGCTGCACTGTCAGAGTTTTAGTACTGAGGGAGTGCTGCACTGTCAGAGCGTCAATAAGGAGGGAGTGCTGCACTGTAAGAGTGTCAGTAGTGAAGGAGTGCTTCACTTACAGAGTGTGGGTACTGAGGGAGTGCTTCACTGTCACAGTGTCAGTACTGGGAGTGCTGCACTTTCAGAGGGTCAGTACTGAGGGAGTGCCACACTGTCAGACCATCAGTACTGAGGGAGTGTCACACTGTCAGAGTGTCAGTACTGATGGAGAGCCACACTGTCAGACCATCAGGACTAAGGCTGTGCCACACTGCGGGAGGGTCAGTACTGAGCGAGTGCTGCACTGTCAGAGTGTCAGTACTGAGGCTGTGCTGCACTGTCAGAGGGTCAGTACTGAGGGAATGCTGCACTGTCAGAGGGTCAGTACTGAGGGAGTGTCACACTGTCAGAGGATCAGTACTGAGGGAGTGCTGCACAGTCAGAGTGTCAATACTGAGGGAGTGCTGCACTGCCAGAGGGTCAATACTGAGGGAGCGCTGAACTGTCAGAGGGTCAGCACTGAGGGAGTGCCACACTGTCATAGGGTCAGTACTGAGTGAGTGTAGCACTCTCAGAGAGTCAGTACTGAGGGAGTGCCACACTGTCAGACCATCAGTACAGAGGGAGTGCCACACTCTCAGAGGGGTCAGTACTGAGGGAGTGTCACACTGTCAGAGGGTCAGTACTGAGGGAGTGCCACACTGTCAGACCATCAGTACTGAGGGAGTGTCACACTGTCAGAGTGTCAGTGCTGAGGGAGAGCCACACTGTCAGAACATCAGTACTAAGGCTGTGCCACACTGCGGGAGGGTCAGTACTGAGGGAGTGCTGCACTGTCAGAGGGACAGTACTGAGGCTGTGCCACACTGTCAGAGGGTCAGTACTGAGGGAGTGCTGCACAGTCAGAGTGTCAATACTGAGGGAGTGCTGCACTGCCAGAGGGTCAGTACTGAGGGAGCGCTGAACTGTCAGAGGGTCACCACTGAGGGAGTGCCACACTGTCAGAGGGTCAGTACTGAGGGAGTGTAGCACTCTCAGAGAGTCAGTACTGAGGGAGTGCCACACTGTCAGACCATCAGTACTGAGGGAGTGCCACACTCTCAGAGGGGTCAGTACTGAGGGAGTGTCACACTGTCAGAGGGTCAGTAGTGAGGGAGTGCCACACTGTCAGACCATCAGTACTGAGGGAGTGTCACACTGTAGAGGGTCAGTGCTGAGGTTCTGCTACACTGCCAAAGGTGCAGTACTGAGGGAGTACTGCACTATCAGAGGGTCAGTACTGAGGGAGTGCTGCACTGTCAGATGGTCAGTACTGAGGGAGTGTCACACTGTCAGAGGGTCAGTACTGAGGGAGTGCCACACTGTCATAGGGTCAGTACTGAGTGATTGTAGCACTCTCAGAGTTTCAGTACTGACGGAGTGCTGTACTGTCAGAGGGACAGTACTGACGGAGTGCTGTACTGTCAGAGGGACAGTACTGAGGGAGTGCTGCAATGTCAGAGGGTCAGTACTGAGTGTGTGTCACACTGTCAGAGTGTCAGTTCTGAGGGAGTACCACACTGTCAGACCATCAGTACTTAGGGAGTGTCATACTGTCAGAGGGTCAGTACGGAAGGTCTGCTACACTGCCAAAGATGCAGTACTGAGGGAGTGTCACACTGTCAGAGGGTCAGTGTTGAGGGAGTGCTGCAATGTCAGAGGATCAGTACTGACGGAGTGCTGCACAGTCAGAGTGTCAATACTGAGGGAGTGCTACACTGCCAGAGGGTCAGTACTGAGGGAGTGCCACGCTGTCACAGGCGTCAGTACTGAGGGAGTGCTGTACTGTCAGAGGGTCAGTACTGAGGGACTGCTGCACTGTCAGAGGGGTCAGTACTGAGGGAGTGCTGCACTGTCAGAGTTTCAGTACTGAGGGAGTGCTGCACTGTTAGTGTCAATACGGAGTGAGTGCTGCACTGTTAGTGTCAATACGGAGTGAGTGCTGCACTGTCAGATGGTCATATTGAGGGAGTGCTGCACTGTCAGAGTTTCAGTACTGAGGGAGTGCTGCACTGTCAGAGCGTCAATAAGGAGGGAGTGCTGCACTGTAAGAGTGTCAGTAGTGAAGGAGTGCTTCACTTACAGAGTGTGGGTACTGAGGGAGTGCTTCACTGTCACAGTGTCAGTACTGGGAGTGCTGCACTTTCAGAGGGTCAGTACTGAGGGTCTGCTACACTGTCAGAGGGTCAGTACTGAGGGAGTGTCACACTGTCAGAGGGTCAGCACTGAGGGAGTGCCACACTGTCAGACCATCAGTACTGAGGGAGTGTCACACTGTCAGAGTGTCAGTACTGAGGGAGAGCCACACTGTCAGACCATCAGGACTAAGGCTGTGCCACACTGCGGGAGGGTCAGTACTGAGCGAGTGCTGCACTGTCAGAGGGTCAGTACTGAGGCTGTGCTGCACTGTCAGAGGGTCAGTACTGAGGGAATGCTGCACTGTCAGAGGGTCAGTACTGAGGGAGGGTCACACTGTCAGAGGATCAGTACTGAGGGAGTGCTGCACAGTCAGAGTGTCAATACTGAGGGAGTGCTGCACTGCCAGACGGTCAATACTGAGGGAGCGCTGAACTCTCAGAGAGTCAGTACTGAGGGAGTGCCACACTGTCAGACCATCAGTACTGAGGGAGTTCCACACTCTCAGAGGGGTCAGTACTGAGGGAGTGTCACACTGTCAGAGGGTCAGTACTGAGGGAGTGCCACACTGTCAGACCATCAGTACTGAGGGAGTGTCACACTGTCAGAGTGTCAGTGCTGAGGGAGAGCCACACTGTCAGAACATCAGTACTAAGGCTGTGCCACACTGCGGGAGGGTCGGTACTGAGGGAGTGCTGCACTGTCAGAGGGACAGTACTGAGGCTGTGCCACACTGTCAGAGGGTCAGTACTGAGGGAGTGCTGCACAGTCAGAGTGTCAATACTGAGGGAGTGCTGCACTGCCAGACGGTCAGTACTGAGGGAGCGCTGAACTGTCAGAGGGTCACCACTGAGGGAGTGCCACACTGTCAGAGGGTCAGTACTGAGGGAGTGTAGCACTCTCAGAGAGTCAGTACTGAGGGAGAGCCACACTGTCAGACCATCAGTACTGAGGGAGTGCCACACTCTCAGAGGGGTCAGTACTGAGGGAGTGTCACACTGTCAGAGGGTCAGTAGTGAGGGAGTGCCACACTGTCAGACCATCAGTACTGAGGGAGTGTCAAACTGTAGAGGGTCAGTGCTGAGGTTCTGCTACACTGCCAAAGGTGCAGTACTGAGGGAGTACTGCACTATCAGAGGGTCAGTACTGAGGGAGTGCTGCACTGTCAGATGGTCAGTACTGAGGGAGTGTCACACTGTCAGAGGGTCAGTACTGAGGGAGTGCCACACCGTCATAGGGTCAGTTCTGAGTGAGTGTAGCACTCTCAGAGAGTCAGTACTGAGGGAGTGCCACACTGTCAGACCATCAGTACTGAGGGAGTGCCACACTCTCAGAGGGGTCAGTACTGAGGGAGTGTCACACTGTCAGAGGGTCAGCACTGACGGAGTGCCACACTGTCAGACCATCAGTACTGAGGGAGTGTCACACTGTCAGAGTGTCAGTACTGAGGGAGAGCCATACTGTCAGAACTTCAGTACAAAGGCTGTGCCACACTGCGGGAGGGTCAGTACTGAGGGAGTGCTGCACTGTCAGAGGGACAGTACTGAGGCTGTGCCACACTGTCAGAGGGTCAGTACTGAGGGAGTGCTGCACAGTCAGAGTGTCAATACTGAGGGAGTGCTGCACTGCCAGAGGGTCAGTACTGAGGGAGCGCTGAACTGTCAGAGGGTCACCACTGAGGGAGTGCCACACTGTCAGAGGGTCAGTACTGAGGGAGTGTAGCACTCTCAGAGAGTCAGTACTGAGGGAGTGCCACACTGTCAGACCATCAGTACTGAGGGAGTGCCACACTCTCAGAGGGGTCAGTACTGAGGGAGTGTCACACTGTCAGAGGGTCAGTACTGAGGGAGTGCCACACTGTCAGACCATCAGTACTGAGGGAGTGTCACACTGTAGAGGGTCAGTGCTGAGGTTCTGCTACACTGCCAAAGGTGCAGTACTGAGGGAGTACTGCACTATCAGAGGGTCAGTACTGAGGGAGTGCTGCACTGTCAGATGGTAGTACTAAGGGAGTGTCACACTGTCAGAGGGTCAGTACTGAGGGAGTGCTGCACTGTCAGAGTTTCAGTACTGACGGAGTGCTGTACTGTCAGAGGGACAGTACTGAGGGAGTGCTGCAATGTCAGAGGGTCAGTACTGAGTGTGTGTCACACTGTCAGAGTGTCAGTTCTGAGGGAGTACCACACTGTCAGACCATCAGTACTTAGGGAGTGTCATACTGTCAGAGGGTCAGTACGGAAGGTCTGCTACACTGCCAAAGGTGCAGTACTGAGGGAGTGTCACACTGTCAGAGGGTCAGTGTTGAGGGAGTGCTGCAATGTCAGAGGATCAGTACTGACGGAGTGCTGCACAGTCAGAGTGTCAATACTGAGGGAGTGCTACACTGCCAGAGGGTCAGTACTGAGGGAGTGCCACGCTGTCACAGGCGTCAGTACTGAGGGAGTGCAGTACTGTCAGAGGGTCAGTACTGAGGGACTGCTGCACTGTCAGATGGTCATATTGAGGGAGTGCTGCACTGTCAGAGTTTCAGTACTGAGGGAGTGCTGCACTGTCAGAGCGTCAATAAGGAGGGAGTGCTGCACTGTAAGAGTGTCAGTAGTGAAGGAGTGCTTCACTTACAGAGTGTGGGTACTGAGGGAGTGCTTCACTGTCACAGTGTCAGTACTGGGAGTGCTGCACTTTCAGAGGGTCAGTACTGAGGGTCTGCTACACTGTCAGAGGGTCAGTACTGAGGGAGTGCTGCACTGTCAGAGGGTCAGCACTGAGGGAGTGCCACACTGTCAGACCATCAGTACTGAGGGAGTGTCACACTGTCAGAGTGTCAGTACTGAGGGAGAGCCACACTGTCAGACCATCAGGACTAAGGCTGTGCCACACTGCGGGAGGGTCAGTACTGAGCGAGTGCTGCACTGTCAGAGGGTCAGTACTGAGGCTGTGCCACACAGTCAGAGGGTCAGTACTGAGGGAATGCTGCACTGTCAGAGGGTCAGTACTGAGGGAGTGTCACACTGTCAGAGGATCAGTACTGAGGGAGTGCTGCACAGTCAGAGTGTCAATACAGAGGGAGTGCTGCACTGCCAGAGGGTCAATACTGAGGGAGCGCTGAACTGTCAGAGGGTCACCACTGAGGGAGTGCCACACTGTCATAGGGTCAGTACTGAGTGAGTGTAGCACTCTCAGAGAGTCAGTACTGAGGGAGTGCCACACTGTCAGACCATCAGTACTGAGGGAGTGCCACACTCTCAGAGGGGTCAGTACTGAGGGAGTGTCACACTGTCAGAGGGTCAGTACTGAGGGAGTGCCACACTGTCAGACCATCAGTACTGAGGGAGTGTCACACTGTAGAGGGTCAGTGCTGAGGTTCTGCTACACTGCCAAAGGTGCAGTACTGAGGGAGTACTGCACTATCAGAGGGTCAGTACTGAGGGAGTGCTGCACTGTCAGATGGTCAGTCCTAAGGGAGTGTCACACTGTCAGAGGGTCAGTACTGAGGGAGTGCTGCACTGTCAGAGTTTCAGTACTGACGGAGTGCTGTACTGTCAGAGGGACAGTACTGAGGGAGTGCTGCAATGTCAGAGGGTCAGTACTGAGTGTGTGTCACACTGTCAGAGTGTCAGTTCTGAGGGAGTATCACACTGTCAGACCATCAGTACTTAGGGAGTGTCATACTGTCAGAGGGTCAGTACGGAGGGTCTGCTACACTGCCAAAGGTGCAGTGCTGAGGGAGTGTCACACTGTCAGAGGGTCAGTGTTGAGGGAGTGCTGCAATGTCAGAGGATCAGTACTGACGGAGTGCTGCACAGTCAGAGTGTCAATACTGAGGGAGTGCTACACTGCCAGAGGGTCAGTACTGAGGGAGTGCCACGCTGTCACAGGCGTCAGTACTGAGGGAGTGCTGTACTGTCAGAGGGTCAGTACTGAGGGAGTGCTGCACTGTCAGAGTTTCAGTACTGAGGGAGTGCTGCACTGTTAGCGTCAATACGGAGTGAGTGCTGCACTGTCAGATGGTCATATTGAGGGAGTGCTGCACTGTCAGAGTTTCAGTACTGAGGGAGTGCTGCACTGTCAGAGCGTCAATAAGGAGGGAGTGCTGCACTGTAAGAGTGTCAGTAGTGAGGGAGTGCTTCACTTACAGAGTGTGGGTACTGAGGGAGTGCTTCACTGTCACAGTGTCAGTACTGGGAGTGCTGCACTTTCAGAGGGTCAGTACTGAGGGTCTGCTACACTGTCAGAGGGTCAGTACTGAGGGAGTGCTGCACAGTCAGAGGGTCAGCACTGAGGGAGTGCCACACTGTCAGGCCATCAGTACTGAGGGAGTGTCACACTGTCAGAGTGTCAGTACTGAGGGAGAGCCACACTGTCAGACCATCAGGACTAAGGCTGTGCTACACTGCGGGAGGGTCAGTACTGAGCGAGTGCTGCACTGTCAGAGGGTCAGTACTGAGGCTGTGCCACACTGTCAGAGGGTCAGTACTGAGGGAATGCTGCACTGTCAGAGGGTCAGTACTGAGGGAGTGTCACACTGTCAGAGGATCAGTACTGAGGGATTGCTGCACAGTCAGAGTGTCAATACTGAGGGAGTGCTGCACTGCCAGAGGGTCAATACTGAGGGAGCGCTGAACTGTCAGAGGGTCACCACTGAGGTATTGCCACACTGTCATAGGGTCAGTACTGAGTGAGTGTAGCACTCTCAGAGCGTCAGTACTGAGGGAGTGCCACACTGTCAGACCATCAGTACTGAGGGAGTGCCACACTCTCAGAGGGGTCAGTACTGAGGGAGTGTCACACTGTCAGAGGGTCAGTACTGAGGGAGTGCCACACTGTCAGACCATCAGTACTGAGGGAGTGTCACACTGCCAGAGGGTCAGTGCTGAGGTTCTGCTACACTGCCAAAGTTGCAGTACTCAGGGAGTACTGCACTATCAGAGGGTTAGTACTGAGGGAGTTCTGCACTGTCAGATGGTCAGTACTGAGGGAGTGTCACACTGTCAGAGGGTCAGTACTGAGGGAGTGCTGCACTGTCAGAGTTTCAGTACTGACGGAGTGCTTTACTGTCAGAGGGACAGTACTGAGGGAGTGCTGCAATGTCAGAGGGTCAGTACTGAGTGTGTGTCACACTGTCAGAGTGTCAGGTCTGAGGGAGTACCACACTGTCAGACCATCAGTACTTAGGGAGTGTCACACTGTCAGAGTTTCAGTACTGAGGGAGTGCTGCACTGTCTTAGTGTCAGTAGTGAGTGAGTGCTTCACTTACAGAGGGTGAGTACTGAGGGAGTGCTTCACTGTCACAGTGTCAGTACTGGGAGTGCTGCACTTTCAGAGGGTCAGTACTGAGGGAGTTTCACACTGTCAGAGAGTCAGTATTGAGGGTCTGCTACACTGTCAGAGGGTCAGTACTGAGGGAGTGCTGCACTGTCAGAGGGTCAGTACTGAGGGAGTGCTGCACTGTCAGAGTGTCAGTACTGAAGGAGTGCCACACTGCCAGAGTGTCAATACGGAGGGAGTGCTGCACTGTCAGAGTGTCAGTACTGAGGGAGTGCTGCACTGTCGGAGGTTCAGTACTGACGGAGTGCTGCACTATCAGAGTGTCACTACTGAGGGAGTGCTTCGCTGTCAAGGGGGTTAGTAATGAGGGATTCCCGCAATGTCAGAGGGTAAATATGGGGGAAGTGCTGCACTGTCAGAGGGTCATTACTTAGGGAGAGCTACACTGTCAACGTTTCAGTCTGAGGGATGCCTGCATTGTAAGAGATTCATCTCTGAGTTAGTGCCACAATATCAGATGGGGTGAATGGCCTGATTTCCACTTCCATGTCTTGATTTCTAAGAGGAATATCTGAAATTGTTCAGTACATTTCTGCCACTGCGTCCTTCATGGCCAGCTCAGCAATGATTCCCACATCCAGATTCCAGAGACTGTTCAAACAGAGCGTCTTCATTTGGTTATTGAACCTGAAGAACTTCCACGCTCTTTTCCCAGGGATTGAGTTTTTGTTTTATTCCTCAGCTTCCGTCTGCTCATCCCAAATGAATCCCACTGCCCCACACTCACCACAGTTGGGTGTTCCTTATTTCTGAGCATCCCAATGCTAATCCACATTCGGAATGACATCCCACACTCCTCCAAATCGTATCGCAGGCTAATTGCCTGGGAGTGAGGAATGCTAAGAGGGGAAATAGAATTCTGAATGTACCTTACAGTGACATTAAGGGTGAATTGCTAATGAGAGAAACACAGTGAGAATTAGTGCATGGACCCAGAGGCTACAGTGAATGGATGAATTTTGTCAGTGCTCATTGGGACAGGGTTGATATGAAATCGTGAAGATGCTCTGTGATACAATTAAATGAATTAGCATATATAGAGAGAGAAATGGTTCTGAGTGGTCTGGCCTTCTTCCAACCCAATAAATCTCCAAAGACGGTGGAAATGTATCTCAGTTTACCGAATGAGGTGATCGAGGAAGTAGCAGGTACAATTGCAAACATTTTCAAATCCCCTCTGGCCACAGGAGAGGTGTCGTTGGACTGACCATGTGGTACTGTTATTCAAGAAGGAGCATGAGATATACCAGGCAGCTACAGGCCAGTCAGGCTAATATCGTGGGTGGGACGTCTGTTGGAATCAATTTTGGGAGAGAGAATTAATCAGCATTTAAAGAGACTGGAGTTCATGAAGAACAGTCAGAATGGTTGTGTTAAGGGGAGCTCGGGTCTGACCAATGGGATTGCACTTTTTAAGGAGGTGACCAGGTGTGTAAATAAGGGCAATACTTTCCTGTCGTCTGCTTGGAGGTCAGTAAGGCTTTTATCAGGACCCATACTGGAAACTGATAGTGAACATAAAATCTCAAGATCCAAGGAATTTGGCGCAGAATGCTGAGTGGCAGGAAGCAGACAGTGATGGCCCAATTAGAAATCTCTGTCTGTTCATGTCTCACTGTTGGGGTCTTGCTGATGTCGTTGATAGAAAATATTTAGATTTGAATGGTGGAGGGTTAATCATTGGGTTCATGAATGATATGAAGATTGGTTGGGTGATAAATACTGAGGAGGATAGCCTTAGATTACAGAAGGATGGAGATGGCCTTGTCAGATGGACCGATCAGTGACAACGGGTGAGGTTCCTGAAGACTGGAGACTGGTTAATGATGTGCCATTATTGAGGTAATGCCACAAGGAACAGCCATTGAACTATGGAGCTGTGAGCCTGAGGTCAGTGGTGGGTAAGCTGTTGGAGGGCATTCTGAGAGACAATTTACATGCCTTTGGAAAAGCAAGGATTGATGAGGAATGGTCAGCGTGGCTTGTGGAAATGGTTGGGGATGGAGGCCACGTCCATTTTAGAAGATTCAGATCTTTTTAAACAATCAGTGAAAAATCACATCACCATGTGTCTTAAACATGGATTGGAGAAAAACTGTTTTCAATGTATGCTCACTTGGTGCTTGGAGACTCTCTAGAAAAGCAGTCACCCAAACAGACCAACGCTGTCGATGCAAGATGCAGTGCACAGGAAGATCCAACAAGTCATTTGCAGTTTCTGTCTGTCTCCCTAGAGCAGTCATCATGTGAGATCAGGGTTCACTCCTAGGAGAAGTAATCTCTCCATCGAACCTTCCTCCATGTTTGTACAGTAATTGTGGCTATGTGAGTGTATATCTCTGTGTGTGTGCGAGAGAGAGAGAGAGACTGAGAGCGAGTGTCTGTCTATGTGTGTGAGAGAGAGAGTGCATGTGTGTGTATCTCTGTGTGTCTGTGTGTGTGAGAGAGGGATTATGTGTTTGTGTATGTGTCTGTCTGAGTGTGTGTTTGTGCGCGTGTGTATGGGAGGAATGTGTGTGTGTTTGAGGGAGTGAGAGTGTGTGTTTGAAAGAGAGAGTGTGTGTTTGTGTGTGTGTGTGAGAGAGTGTGTGTATGTGTTTGAGAGAGAGAGTGTCTGTGAGAGAGAGAGTGTGTGTCTGTGTGTGTGTGTGTGTGTGTGTGTGTGTGTGTCTGTGTGTGTGTGTGTAAACTAGCCAATCTTATCAGGTGCCCATGAATATAAAATCCAGCTGCTGTTTCAGGTGAATTGGTCCTTGTGACTCCAATGACACAAAACCTGTCAGGGGAACTTAACTGGGGGAGAGTGCTGTTCATTCCAGTGGGGATTCATCCAGTAAACCTTCCTCACACACTAACATTCCTCTGGCAATGCAGTGACTAGCCCTGCACACAGTGCTCCAGGTACTATGTAATGTCACCATAGTCTTACCAGAGCATGGGATAGCTCCTCATTACAGAGCGGTGTCTGGTGGTGTTTTAATCAGAGGGTCACCATGGCCCAGCTGAGGGGAGTGGTTGGGAAGGAGAGTCCTTCAGAGTAACTTTAGCTAGTGTGGTAAGCTAACTGACCAGCCAACTGAGCTAACCAACCTCACTCCAGGGGCATGCCGTGTATAACCCAATCATAGCCAGCCTGCACCTCAATAGGAGCCAGGGGCAATGCCATTCGGCCCCCACTCTAACTCAGAAGGGAGAGCACGGAAAACTGATGAAGGAAACAAGCCCCTCCCATGTGGCCTTCTGAAATGGAGCTGGAGGACATGGCAGACCTGGCCTGCTGTTTACTTCCCCGTGACTGGCCTGCTCCACCTTACAGTGATAGACTGAGGGGAACCTCAAGGAGATTTCACTTCTCACTGAGAGGCTGCAACTCCAATCCAAATCAGGCTGGTTCCCCCCGAGACTCACGGAAGAGTGCAGCCCTCTACAGATCAGGCCCTTGTGGAGTCATAACCTCCAGTGTGGGGACCAAGAGCTGGGAGATAGTGTTAAGAACATAAGACCGTCCGAAATAGGAAAAGGAAGAGACCATTCAGCCCATCGAGCCTGCTGTACTATTCAATAGAATCGTGAATGATTTAGCATTGATTTGGGAGCCGAAACCCGGACAGTACAGAGACAAGGAATCAAATTATTCTGCCATGAGGAATTATCAGACGAGAGCACACACACACACACGCGCGCAAACAAAAATTGTGGGATTCAGGTCGTCTGTGGGAACGGGGAGAGACAAAGGAGCAAAATGACAGAGAGGGATCTGATCCCACAGATTTCACTCCTTCCCTCTCTCTCTGCAGCTCTCATGTCTATTTTTGTTTTCACAGTTCTCTCTCCCACATCTTTCCTTCAATCTCTATCTCTCAACATCCTTCACATCTCTGTCCTGTTTACATTTCCCAGTAGATTCCCTTCCCCCTTTGTCACCTCACCAGGTTTTTCAGGAATGCTTGATCATTCAGTCTTTCACAAAACTGATACCTTGCTCATCTCTCTCTGCATCTGTCTCTCAGCTCTGTGGGATCTTGCTATTCCTGTCTGTACATCACTCTAGCAACATCACAGCCCCAACCACCACCCCACTCTCTCAGCTCTATCTCTCTGCTGTTGCAAATCCTCTCTCTCTCTCTGTCCTATATCTCTCCCTGGGATTTCTGTCTTGCTGTCTGCCTGAACTTCTCTCCCTGTCTTTCTCTCCCCATTTTCACCTTGTATCTGTCTGACATTGTATTTCTCTTCCTGGAGTTTCACTCTCTCTCTCTGTCTGTCTCTGTCCTGCCCTTTCTCAGTTCTTCTCACTTCCTCTACCCCCCTCTGCCTTCCTATCTTTCTCTTGTTCTCTCCCTCCCTCTCACTGTCTGTCCATCCATCTCTCTTTCTCTCCTGTAGTTGCTCTCCCTCTTTCTCCCTGGACCCCTCTGCTCTGTCCCAGTGACTGGGGGCAGGAGCATTGGGAAGAGCTTGCCTCAGTGCCTGCTCTCTCCCAGGTTTTACCCCCACTGTGGGGAGGGGGTGAATGGAAGGAACATGAAGTACATTTCTGAGTGAGTCTGAAATAGAGAAAAAGAGAAAGAGAAAGGGAGAGTGACAAAAAGAGAGAGAGACATGGAGAGAGTTGAGATGGAGAAAGTGCAGAGAGAGAAATGGGCAGTAAGAGTCAAGGAGGTGGAGTGAGAAAAGGACAGAGTGAGAGAGAGAGGGAGAGAGAGAGTGGGAAGGGCATATATTGAGGGAAAAGGACAGTGTGTGTACTTGGCGATGGTTTCAGAGTGGAATCTTGCTGTGCATTACAGCAGTCAGTGAAAAGGCGAGTTAGTCTCTGCACTATGTCCTCCAGCCCAGGGGCTGTGAGTCTGCATGGGAAGGGGGAGAGTGGAAGACATGGAGGAAGTGGGACAGCCAGAGACAGGGGGAGGGGTTGATGGGGTTTTGGGGTTGGTGGAGAATTGAGGGGCTGTTGTCAGAGAGAGATGGAGGGAGGGATAGCATGTGATGCAAAATCTGAGACAGGGTGGAGAAGAGGTCTCCACAGGAAGGATAGTCAATGAGGCCATTCATGGGCCAATCCTGAGGATCCTGAACGGGACCAGGATCATTTAAAGGATGAGGGGGATGATGGGCACAAAGGACTCCATCTGTGATACAAACCTCCTGTAATTTTCGGACTTGGATCTTGCTGTTCATTAAAATAGTCCCAGGCGAGTCAGTCAACTCGTTTACCGGTGTGAGAAAGTGAGGACTGCAGATGTTGGAGAGTCAGAGTTACAATGTGTGGAGCTGGAGAAACACAGCAGGTAAGGCAGGAGAGTCAATGATTCAGGCCTGACCTGCTGGGCTTTTCCAGCTCCACACTTTTCCACTCAACTCCCTCTGCCCTGGGGAGCGGGGCTCACAGCAATGTTGGGGGGACAGCAAAATATTTGGGGCACAAACAAAATGTTGGGGGCACAGTTGGCGAGGTAGGTAATTGGGAGGGAAGGTATTTGGGGAAGGGAATAAATTTGGGAGGAGAGTTAAAATGAGGGGCAAATGTTTTTAGGGGGGTCAAAATTTGGTGAGCACGTTCAGGTCTGAAATAAAGAAAAAGAGAAAGGGAGGGTGAGAAAAAGAGAGAGAGGGAGAGAGACTGGGGATGGAGAAGGGGGATGAGAGAAAGATGGGGCAGAGACAGAGAGTGAGGGGGAGGGTGTGAGAGAAAGGCAGATTGAGAGAAAGTAACAGACAGGGAGAGAGAAGGACAAAGAGAGAAGGGGAAGTCAGACTGAGACAAACAGGCGTTGAAGCATGGACAGACTGAAGGGGTGACACTCAGTATTCCAGTTGGTTCCAGCTCTCTCTCTCTCAATGGTTTTTCACACTCCCTCTCTCCCATGCTCCTGAGGTTTCCTTCAGCTTGTCTCTCTCTCCCTCTCTCTCTCCCTCTCTCTGGATGGTGAGCTGGTCTCTGTCCCTTGCCATGTTGGTCACCTCAGAAAGCCTCCAGAAAATTCAAGAGATCAGTCTGCAGGTGATCCCTGGTTTTGTTCATTTCTGGATGGTTTCCCAGAACTTTCTATACTTCTGGCCAATTCAAAGAATCAGTTAATAGTTTGAAGCGTTGCTAATCATTTGGATGGCTTGTTACTGTTAGTTTCTTTGTGAAGCAGGACCAGGTGCCTTCCTGTCTGGGCCCTCCTTTATTTGGTGGAGACGTTATTAGGGATATGTCTGCCCAGGGGAACTGTTGCCTTTTACATTATGCTGATGGGATAACCATCTGGCTGCTGTCTGGCTTTTGTGATTTGGGAACATAACTTGTCCAATATACCCAGCATCTCTTGGCTGTCTATCTGTGTTTTAGCAAGGAGGCAGGAACATTTTATCCATTCCCCCACCCTCACCCAGTCTTTTGAATAGAAAGAAGCTTATACAATGAATTACAAACCTAATTTTAAAAGCTGGTAATGTTTGTTGTCAGAGTTGCATGCAATTTGAGCGAAAACCATTTTGTACATTGGTCAAACCGATTGTCATATGGGTGATAAGTGATATCATAGAATCCCTACAGAGTAGAAACAGGCCCTTCAGCCCATCGAGTCCACAATGACCCTCTGAAGAGAATCTAACTCAGATCTATCCCTGATGATATCCCTGAAATCCTGCATTTCCCATGGCTATTCCAGCTAACCTGAATATCCCTCGACACTACGGGCAATCTGTCAAAAATGCCCACCATTGAACAGTGGGAGAAATCCCATACAGATTCAGGGAGAATGTACAAACTCCACACAGACAGTCGCTCAGGAATGGAATCAAACCCAGGTCTCTGGCGCTGTGAGGTGACAGTGCTAACCACTGAGCGACGGTGGCACTCCTAACTGTTTTGACAAAACATATTCCGTTCTGAGAATCCATACAGAATTGTGATGCATAGCCAACATCCGGTGAGCAGAATAAATACAAGTGAATGAGACCTGCTGGTTCAAACTCCAGGAATTCCCTCCCGAAGGACATTGTGGGTCCACCACCTGCAACAGTTCAAGGAGGCAGCTCACCACCAAAACCAGCTCCCGAGCAGCTACGGACAGGCAATCAATACTGGGCCCAGCCAGGAACACTCAAACACTGCAAATGAATGAAACTAAGGTGATCACCCAGGGAGTTCCATCTACCTTCCAGTCCCTGGGGGTGTGTCCAGGCATTATTCACCATGATCGGACCCATCTGTTGCAGCCTGCAATCCTAACCACCGGTATCCCGAGATATATCAAGGTGAGTGTAGTTAGGACCACAGCCGATGTGAGAGGAACCAAATTCGTTAATGACCGGCGATGGGAATGTCATGGTATGGCCTGTTCCTTCACATTTATGTAAGTGCGGTCCCTGTCAATGTCCCCTCTATCTCCACAGCATGTGGGAGGGAATCATGATAACCCATCCAAATACCTTTTTTCATATAATTCCGATACTTTCGACTCCAAAGATCCCCATCCTAACATTGTCACTTGGGATAATTGGAATCCCTCGCACCAAGCCCAGTGCCCCACCGAGAGTGTCCTTCCAGCTGTCATTAACCCAGCCCTTGGTGAGCTGCTGGAACTGACAGTGAGGCATGTTAGTGTGGGTGTTCTCCTGGAACAAATATTTCCGCTGTTTGTCACTAATCCGTGATGGGACTTTTCTCGAGCATGAAGGACCACTGCCTTCATTTCATCATGGATGCCCCTCCCTCACTGTTGTCGCTCAGCGAGGGCTGAATGGCCTGGTGGACAAAGTCACATGGTGATTTATTTAATTTGTTTGTCAGCATCCAGTCCGTGTATGACAGACTGTCGGTCTATCTCATCCAAAAATGTATCTGGGTTTGAGATAGGATCATACAGAGTGGCCTTTTTAGTGCTGCCCACCAGCTGGGTGACTGGAACAGCTGTTGTGTATGGAGTGAGACCATAAGCTTCTTTAAACTGGGTAACCACAGGATTCAAGGAATCTGAGTTCGGCTGTGGACCTGAACTTGGGGCAAAAGATGCAGTTACCAGGGAGACAGGCAATGGGAGTCCCCATCTGTGAGCGGATGTGGATGTGTCAGTGTGGGGCCTGTCATTATTTCCCTGGGGAAGTAGAACCCCAAAGGCACACATTATCCCATTCTGGAAGGAGTCCTAGTTCCCTAGGGATTGTATTTGCTCCTGGCACCTCCTAATAGGGCCTGATGTGTGTTGCTCCATGTTTCAGGTGTCCAGGACCCATGCAGCTGCTTGGCGCTCATACACTGTCCTTCCAAATTGTCAATGTAACCTGAGGCTGCCTCCCCATCCCTAGAGACCCTCCTTTCACTGGATTGGGCTCTTCCCAATTGTAACTGGAGTAGTCCCATGTGGGTGAGATTTTCCTGCAACCTTCTGTCCTGCTCATTGTGTCGGAGACCTAGCTCGGTCACAGGCTGTATATTTCCCTGGGGTGACCGGATCCCAGCTGCCTTATCCCAGCCGGGGGTCCTCCAGGCTATCGGCAGTGGAGTGAGCTTTCCAGCTTCCTTTCCCAGCTCTCTATGGGCATCTCACCACAGCTCCTGTGCCAGGAATCCTTCGCTGCAAGGCCAGGCTGGCTTCCTGCCAAATTCTGCAGGACTGTTTCACATTTGTACCAGCTCGTGTTCCTATTGCTTTGGTCGCTTCTGTATTATGGAACACCTGGGTATGTTCATAGAGTCATTGAGTTCTACAGCATGGAGACAGGCTCTTTGGCCCAAACTGGCCCATCCACACTAACCCTGTTCCCCTGCACTTGGCCCATATCCTTCCAATACGTTCCTCTCCATGTATCTGTCCAAGTGCATTTTAAATGTTATTAACTGTATCCTCCTCGACGAATTGCACTGGTAGTTCATTCCGTATGTGTACCACCCTCAGGGTAAAAACAATGTCCCTCAGGTTCCCTTTTAATCTAACCCTTTCACCTTAAACTGATGCCCTTTCGTCCTCGATTCCCCAAGCCTTGGATAAAGACCGAGTGCATTCACCCTATCCATGCCTCCCATAATTTTGTCCCTCTAAAAGGACACCCCTCAGTCTCCTACACACTAAAGAAAATGCCCTAGCTTGTCCAACCTCTCTCTATATCTGTCTAGTTGAGTTCTGGCAACATCCTTGTAAATTTCTTCTGCACTCTTTCCAGTTTAATAACATCCTTCCGATAGCAAGGTGGGTAAAACTGAACAAAATACTCCGAGTGCGGCCTCACCAACATCCTGTACAACGACAACAGAACTTCCCAACTTCGATATTCCATGCCCTGACTGGTGAAGGGCCCAGTGTGCCAAAAGCCTTCTTCACTGCCCTGTCTCCCTCAGTTCAGAGAGCAGTGCTCCTGGAATCCAAGGTCCCTCTGTTCCACGACACTCCTTCAGGCCCTACCATTCACCATGCAACCCCAGTCTTGATTTGACTTTCCAAAGTGCAAGATCTCGTCCTTGTCTATATTAAACTCCATTTGCCGTTTCTCAGCCCAATTCACCAGCTGATCAAGGCCGTGTTGGAATTGCTGAGAACCTTCCTCACTTATTTTAGTGTAATCTGCAAACTTACTAATCATGCCTTAAACATCCTCACCCAAATCATTGATATAGATGACAAACAGCAATGGGCCTAGCACTGACCAGCTCAGTGGCACAATGGCTCAGTGGTTAGCACTACTGCCTCACAGCACCGTGGATCTGGGTACAATTCCAACCTCACAGGATGCTCAGTGTGGGTTAGATCCTGTTAGGGTTAGATTTCCTACAGTATGGAAACAGGCCATTTGGCCCAACAAGTCCATACCGACCTGCTGAAGAGTAACCCACCCAGAGCCATTCTCCCTGCCCAATATTTACCCTGGACGAATGCACCTAGCACTATGGGCAATTTAGCCTGGCCAATTCATCTGACATGCACATTTTTGGATTGTGGGTAGAAACCGGAGCACCCAGAGGGAACCCACGCAGACACAGGGAGAATGTGTAAACTCCACACAGACAGTCACTTGAGGCTGGGGTCGAACCCGGGTCCCTGGCGCTGTGATGCAGCAGTGCCAATCACTGAGCCTTCATGCCACATCAACTGAGTTTGTACTTTCTCCCCATGTCTGCGTGGGTTTCCTCTAGGTGCTCTGATTTCCTCCCACAATCCAAAGATGTGCATGTCAGGTAAATTGGCCAGGCTCAATTGCCTATAGTGTTCATGGATGTGTAAGTAAGTTGCGTTAGTCAGGGGAAAACGTAGAGTAATAAAGTAGGGAATGGGTTTGGGTGGAATAATATTCAGAGGGCCAGTGGACTTGTTGGGTTGAAGGGCCTGTTTCCACAGAGGAGGGATTCTATGATCCTATGACTCCTGAGGCACACCACGAGTCTCAGGCCTCCAGTCTGACTATTATCCACTGCTTCCTTCCATCAGGCCAACTGAGTACCAGTTTACCAACGCCCCTTGGATTCCATTCGATGTAACCTTCCAGGGGGGAGTTGTGAGGGCAGAGGTGTGTCGGTATCACAACAGAAGAGGGAGATTTCAGTGCTGGGTAGGGATCAGTCAGGAAGGGGGTGATTACTTTATTGTGTCCACATCAGGAACGGAGTGTTTGATTCAGTGTTGTATGAGGATCAGTCAGGGAGGGGGAGATATCAGTGTTGGGTAGAGATCAATCACGGAGGGGGAGATTGCAATGTTGGGTAGGGATCAGTCAGGGAGTTGGTGAGTGCAGTGTTGGGTGGGGATCAGACAGGGAAGGAGTGAGTGCAGTCTTGTGTAGGAATCAGTCAGGGAGGGGGAAATTGCAGAGTTGGGTAGGGATCAGTCAGAGAGGGGGAGATTGCAGTGTTGGGTAGGGATAAGTCAGGGAGGGGGAAACTGCAGTGTGTGGTAGGGATCAGTCAGGGAGGGGGAGATTGCAGTGTTGGATAGGGATCAGTCAAGGAGGGGGAGATTGCAGTGTTGGGTAGGGATCAGTCAGGGAGGGGGAGAATGCAGTATTGGGTATGGATCAGTCAGGGAGGGGGAGATATCAGTGTTCGGTAGGGATCAATCACAGAGGGGGAGATTGCAATGTTGGGTAGGGATCAGTCAGGGAGGGGGAAATTGCAGAGTTGGGTAGGGATCAGTCAGGGAGGGGGAGATTGAAGTGTTGGGTAGGGATCAGTCAGGGAGGGGGAGTTTGCAGTGTTGGGTAGGGATCAGTCAGGGAGGGGAGATTGCAGTGTTGGGTAGGAATCAGTCCGGGAGGGTGTGATTGCAGTGTTGGATTGGGATCAGTCAGGGAGGGGGTGATTGCAGTGTTGGGTAGGGATCAGTCAGGGATGGGTAGATTGCAGTATTGGGTAGGGATCAGTCAGGGAGAAGGTGGGTGCAGAGTTGGGTCGGGATCAGTCAGGGAAGGGGAGATTGCAGTGTTGGGTAGGGATCAGTCAGGGAGGGGGAGATTGCAGTGTTGGGTAGGGATCAGTCAGGGAGGGTTGAGTGCAGAGTTGCGTAGGGATCACTCAGGGAGGGAGTGAGTGCAGTGTTGGGTTGGGATCAGTCAGGGAATGGGGTGAGTGCAGTGTTCGATAGGGATCAGTCAGGGAGGGGGAGATTGCAATGTTGCGCAGGGTTCAATCAGGGAGGGGGTGAATGCCGTGTTGGGTAGGGATCAGTCAGAGAGGGGGAGATTGCAGTGTTGGGTAGGGTTCAGTCAGGGAGGGGGAGATTGCAGTGTTGGGTAGAGTTCAGTCAGGGAGGGAGCGATTGCAGTGTTGGGGAGAGATCCGTGAGGGAACGGGTGAGCGCAGAGTTGGGTAGGGATCAGTCAGGGAGGGGGTGAGAGCAGTGTTGGGGAGGAATCAGTTAGGGATGGGGTGAGTGCAGAGTTTGGTAGGGATCAGTCAGAGAGGGGGTGATTGCAGTGTTGGATAGGGATCAGTCAGGGAGGGGGAGATTGCAGTATTGTGAAGGGAGCAGTCAGGGAGAGGGAGATTTCAGTGTTGGGGAGGGTTCAGTCAGGGAAGGGGGTGAGTGCAGAATTGGGTAAGGATCAGTCAAGGAGGGGAAGAGTGCAGAGTAGGGTATGGATCAGTCAGGGAGGGGGAGATTGCAGTATTTGGTAGGAATCAGTCAGGGAGGGGGATATTGCAGTATTGGGTAGGGATCAGTCAGGGAGAGGGTGAGTGCAGAGATGGGTAGGGATCAGTTAGGGAGGGGGATATTGTAGTGTTGTGTAGTGATCAGTCAGGAATGGGGGAATTACAGTGTTGGGTAGGGATCAGTCAGGGAGGGGATGAGTGCAGAGTTGGGTAAGGATCAGTCAGGGAGGGAGTGAGTGCAGTGTTGGGTAGGGATCAGTCAGGGAGGGGGGATTGCAGTGTTTGGTAGGAATCAGTCAGGGAGGGGGAGATTGCAGTATTGTGAAGGGAGCAGTCAGGGAGAGGGAGATTTCAGTGTTGGGGAGGGATCAGTCAGGGAAAGGGGTGAGTGCAGAATTGGGTAAGGATCAGTCAAATAGGGGAAGAGTGCAGAGTAGGGTATGGATCAGTCAGGGAGGGGGAGATTGCAGTATTTGGTAGGAATCAGTCAGGGAGGGGGATATTGCAGTATTGGGTAGGGATCAGTCAGGGAGAGGGTGAGTGCAGAGATGGGTAGGGATCAGTTAGGGAGGGGGATATTGTAGTGTTGTGTAGTGATCAGTCAGGAATGGGGAAATTACAGTGTTGGGTAGGGATCAGTCAGGGAGGGGATGAGTGCAGAGTTGGGTAAGGATCAGTCAGGGAGGGGAAGAGTGCATAGTTGGGTAGGCATCAGTCAGGGAGGGGGGATTGCAGTGTTTGGTAGGAATCAGTCAGGGAGGGGGAGATTGCAGTATTTCGTAGGAATCAGTCAGGGAGGAGGATATTGCAGTATTGGGTAGGGATCAGTCAGGGAGAGGGTGAGTGCAGAGATGGGTAGGGATCAGTTAGGGAGGGGGATATTGCAGTGTAGTGTAGGGATCAGTCAGGAATGGGGAAATTACAGTGTTGGGTAGGGATCAGTCAGGGAGGGGATGAGTGCAGAGTTGGGTAGGGATCAGTCAGGGAGGGGGGATTTCAGTGTTTGGTAGGAATCAGTCTGGGAGTGGGAGATTGCAGTGTTCGGTTGGGATCTGTCAGGGAGGGGAAGATTGCAGTGTTGGGTAGGGATCAGTCAGTGAGAGGTTGAATTTAGTGTGGGGTAGGGATCAGGCAGCGAGGGGAAGTTTGCAGTGTAGGGGAGTGATTAGTCAGGGAGGGGGAGATTGTAGTGTTGGGTAGGGAACAGTCAGGGAGGGGTGAATGCATTTTTGGGAGGAATCGGTCTGGGAGGGGGAGATTGCAGTGCTGGGTAGGGATCAGTCAGGGAGGTGGGAGATTGCAGTGTTGGGTAGAGATCATTCAGGGAGGGGGGATTGTCGTGTTGGGTAGGGATGAGAGAGGGAAGGGCTGATTGCACTGTTGGATAGGGATCAGTCAGTGAGGGTGAGATTGCAGTGTTGGGTAGGTATCAGTCAGGGAGATGTTTATTGCAGTTTTGTGGAGGGATCAGTCAGGGAGGGGGTGATTGCAGTGTTGGGGAGGGATCAGTCAGGGAATGGGGTGAGTACAGTGTTCGATAGGGATCAGTCAGGGAAGGGGTGAGTGCAGAGTTGGGTAGGGAACAGTCAGGAAGGGGGTGAGTACAGTGTTGGCTAGGGATCAGTCAGGGAGGGGGAGATTGCACTGTTGGGTAGGGATCAGTCAGGAGGGGGAGATTGTAGTGTTGCGTAGTGATGAATCAGGGAGGGGGTGAATGCAGTGTTGTGGAGGGATCAGTCAGCGAGGGTGAGATTGCCGTGTTGGGGAGGGATTTTCAGCGATGTGGAGATTGCAGTGCTGGGTAGGGATCTGTCTGGGTGGTGGAGATTGCAGTGTTGTGTAGGGAACAGTCAGGGAACGGGTGAGTGCTGTGTTTGTAAGGGATCAATCAGGAAGGAGGTGATTGCAGTGTTGGGGAGGGATCAGTCAGGGAGGCGGTGAGTACAGTGTTGTGTAGGGATTAGTCAGGGAGGGGGAGATTGCAGTGTCAGTTAGGGATCAGTCAGCGATGGGGTGAGTATAGTGTTGTGTAGCGTTCAGTCAGGGAGGGGTAGATTACAGTGTTGGGTAGGGATCAGTCAGGGAGGGAGAAATTGTAGTGTTGGGTAGGGATCAGTGAGGGAGGGGAAGAATGCAGTGTTGGATTGGGATCAGTCAGAGAGGGGGAGATTGCAGTGTTGGGTAGAGATCACTCACGGAAGGGGTGACTGCAGAGTTGGGTAGGGATCGGTCAGGGAGGGGGGTGAGTGCAGTGTTAGGAAGGGATCATTCAGGGAGGGCAAGATGCAGTGTTGGGTAGGTATCAGTCAGGGAGGGGGAGTTATCAGTGTTGGGTAGGGATCAATCACGGAGGGGGAGATTGCAATGTTGGGTAGGGATCAGTCAGGGAGGGGGTGAGTGCAGTGTTGGGTGGGGATCAGACAGGGAAGGGGAGAGTGCAGTCTTGTGTAGGGATCAGTCAGGGAGGGGGTGAATACAGTGTTAGGTTGGGATCTGTCAGGGAGGGGAAGATGCAGTGTTGGGTAGGGATCAGTCAGTGAGGGATTGAATTTAGTGTGGGGTAGGGATCAGGCAGTGAGGGGAAGATTGCAGTGTTGGGGAGGGATTATTCAGGGAGGGAGAGATTGTAATGTTTGGTAGGGAACAGTGAGGGCGGGGTGATTGCAGAGTTTGGGAGGATCAGTCAGGGAGGGGGAGATTGCAGTGCTGGGTAGGGAACAGTCAGGGAGGTGGGCGATTGCAGTGTTGGGTAGGGATCATTAAGGGAGGGGGATTGTCGCGCAGGGTAGGGATGAGAGAGGGAAGGGCTGATTGCACTGTTGGATAGGGATCAGTCAGGGAGGGGGAGGTTGCAGTGTTAGGTAGGTATCAGTCAGGGAGGGGTTTATTGCAGTTTTGGGTAGGGATCAGTCAGGGAGGGGTTATTACAGTGTTGGGTCGGGATGAGAGAGGGAGGGGGTGATTGCAGCGTTGGGTAGGGATCAGTCAGAGAGGGGGTGATTGCAGTGTTGGGGAGGAATCAGTCAGGGAATGGGGTGAGTACAGTATTCGGTAGGGATCAGTCAGGGAAGGGGTGAGTGCAGAGTTGCGGAGGATTCAGTCAGGGAGGGGGTGAGTACAGTGTTGGCTAGGAGTCAGTGAGGGAGATGGAGATTGCAGTGTTGGGTAGGGATCAGTCAGGAGGGGGAGATTGTATTGTTGGGTAGTGATGAGTCAGGGAGGGGTGAGTACAGTGTTATGTAGAGATCAGTCAGGGAGAGTGAGATTGCGGTTCTGGGGAGGGATCAGTCAGCAATGTGGAGATTGCAGTGTTGGGTAGGGATCTGTCTGGGTGGTGGAGATTGCAGTGTTGTGTAGGGTACAGTCAGGGAGGGGGTGAGTGCTGTGTAGGTTCGGGGACAGTCATGGAGGACGTGATTGCAGTGTTGGGGAAGGATCAGTCACTGAGTGGGTGTGTACAGTCTTGTGTAGGGATCAGTCAGGGAGGGGGAGATTGCAGTGTTGGTAGGGATCTGTCAGGGTGGGGGAAATTGTAGTGTTGGGTCGGGATCAGTCAGGGAGGGGATGAATGCAGTGTTGGGTAGGGATCAGTTAGAGAAGGGGTGAGTGCAGTGTTGAGTAGGGATTAGTCAGGGAGGTGGAGATTGCAGTGAGGGGTAGGGTTCAGTCAGGGAAGGGGTGATTACAGTGTTATGTAGGGATCATTCAGGGAGGGGGAGATGCAGTTTTGGGTCGGGATCAGTCAGGGAGGGGGAGATTGCAGTGTTGGGTAGGGATCAGTCAGGGAGGGGGAGATTGCAGTGTTGGGTAGGGATCAGACAGGGAGGGAGTGATTGATGTGTTGTTGAAGGATCAGTCAGGAGGGGGAGTTTACAGTAATTTGTGTGGAACAGTCAGGGAGGGGGTGAGAGCTGGGTGGGTTAGGGATTAGTCAGGGAGGGGGAGATTGCAGCGTTGGGTAGGGATTAGTCAGGGAGTGGGTGAGTGTAGACTTGGGTAGTGATCAGTCAGGGAGGAGGTGATTGCTGACTTGGGTAGGGATCAGTTCGGGAGGCGGTGATTACAGTGTTAGGTTGGAATCTGTCAGCGAGGGGAAGATTGCAGTGTTGGGTAGGGAACAGTCAGGGAGTGGTGATTGCAGTGTTTGGGAGGAATCAGTCAGGGAGGGGAGAATGCAGTGTTGGTTAGGGATCAGTCAGGGAGGTGGGTGATTGCAGTGTTGGGTAGGGATATTTCAGGGAGGGGGGATTGTCATGTAGGGTATTGATGAGAGAGAGAGGGGTTGATTACACTGTTGGATAGAGATCAGTCAGGGAGGGGGAGATTGCAGTGTTGGTTAGGGATCAGTCAGGGAGTGGTTATATTGCAGTGTTGGATAGGGATCAGTCAGGGAGATGGTGTTTGCGGTGTTGGGTAGGGATCAGTCAGGGAGGGGGTGATTACAGTGATGGGGAGCGATCAGTCAGGGAGGGGGTGAGTGCAGAGCTGAATAGGGATCAGTCAGGGAGGTGGTGAGTGCAGAGTTGTGTAGGGTTCCGTCAGGGAGGGTGTGAGTACAGTGTTGTGTAGGGATCAGTCAGGGCGGGGGTGAGTACAGTGTTGTGTCGGGATCAGTAAGGGAGGGAGAGATTGCAGTGTTGGGTAGGGATCAGTCAGTGAGTGGGTGAATTTAGTGTGGGGAAGGGATCAGTCATGCAGGGGGATATTGCAATGTTGGGTAGGGATCAGTCAGTGAGTGGGTGAATTTAGTGTCGGGAAGGGATCAGTCATGCAGGGGGATATTGCAATGTTGGGTTGGTATCTGTCAGGGAGGGGTGATTGCAGTGTTGGGTATGGATCAGTCAGGGAGGGGCTGATTACAGTGTCAGGTAGGGTACAGTCAGTGAGTGGAAGATTGCAGTGTTGGGTAGGGTTTCAGAAAGGGAGAGGCAGAATGCAGTGTTGGGTAGTGATCAGTCAGGGAGGGGTGAGTGCATTGTTGGGTAGGGATGAGTGAGGGAGAGGGTGATTGCAGTGTTGCGTAGTGATCAGTCAGAAAGGGGGAAATTGCATTGTTGGGCTGGGAGCAGTCAGGGAGGGAATATATTGCAGTGTTGGCTCGGGATCAGTCAGGGAGGGGGTGATTGCAGTGTTGGTTCGGGATCAGTCAGGGAGGGAGAATTGTAGTGTTGGGTAGGGATGAGAGAGGGAGGGGGAGATTGCAGTGTTGTGCAGGGATCAGTCAGAGAGGGCGTGATTGCAGTGTTGGGTAGGGATCAGTCAGGGATGGGGAGATTGCAGTGTTGGGTAGGGATCAGTCAGGTCGGGGGTGAGCGCAGTGTTGGGGAGGGATCAGTCAGGGAGGGCGTGATTGCAGTATTGGGTAGGGTTCAGTCAGGGTGGACGTACATTGCAGGATTGGGTGGGGATCAGTCAGGGAGAGGGTGAATGCAGTGTTGGGTAGGGATCAGCAGGGAGGGGGTTAGTGCAGTGTTGGGTGGTGATCAGACAGGGAAGGGGTGAGTGCAGTCTTGTGTAGGGATCAGTCAGGGAGGGGGTGAATACAGTGTTAGGTTGGGATCTGTCAGGGAGGGATTGAATTTAGTGTGGGGTAGGGATCAGGTAGTGAGGGGAAGATTGCAGTGTTGGGGAGGGATTATTCAGGGAGGGAGAGATTGTAGTGCTTGGTAGGGAACAGTGAGGGAGGGGTGATTGCGGAGTTTGGCAGGAATCAGTCAGATAGGGGGAGATTGCAGTGCTGGGTAGGGAACAGTCAGGGAGGTGGGAGATTGCAGTGTTCGGTCGGGATAATTAAGGGAGGGATGATTGTCGTGTCGGGTAGGGATGAGAGAGGGAAGGGCTGATTGCACTGTTGGATAGGGATCAGTCAGGGAGGGGGAGATTGCAGTGTTGGGTCGGGATGAGAGAGGGAGGGGGTGAGTACAGTGTTCGGTAGGGATCAGTCAGGGAGGGGGTGAGTGCAGAGTTGGGGAGGATTCAGTCAGGGAGGGGGTGAGTACAGTGTTGGCTAGGAGTCAGTGAGGGAGGGGGAGATTGCAGTGTTGGGTAGGGATCAGTCAGGAGGGGGAGATTGTATTGTTGGGTAGTGATGAGGCAGGGAGGGGGTGAGTACAGTGTTCTGTAGAGATCAGTCAGGGAGAGTGAGATTGCGGTTCTGGGGAGGGATCAGTCAGCAATGTGGAGATTGCAGTGTTGGGTAGGGATCTGTCTGGGTGGTGGAGATTGCAGTGTTGTGTAGGGTACAGTCAGGGAGGGGGTGAGTGCTGTGTAGGTTCGGGGTCAGTCAGGGAGGGCGTGATTGCAGTGTTGGGGAAGGATCAGTCACTGAGTGGGTGTGTACAGTGTTGTGTAGGGATCAGTCAGGGAGGGGGAGATTGCAGTGTTGGTAGGGATCTGTCAGGGTGGGGGAAATTGTAGTGTTGGGTAGGGATCAGTCAGGGAGGGGATGAATGCAGTGTTGGGTAGGGATCAGTTAGAGAAGAGGTGAGTGCAGTGTTGAGTAGGGATTAGTCAGGGAGGGGGAGATTGCAGTGAGGGGTAGGGTTCAGTCAGGGAGGGGGTGATTACAGTGTTATGTAGGGATCATTCAGGGAGGGGAAGATGCAGTTTTGGGTCGGGATCAGTCAGGGAGGGGGAGATTGCAATGCTGTGTAGGGATCAGTCAGTGAGGGGGTGATTGCAGTGTTGGGTAGGGATCAGTCAGGGAGGGGGAGATTGCAGTGTTGGGTAGGGATCAGTCAGGGAGGGAGTGATTGATGTGTTGTTGAAGGATCAGTCAGGAGGGGGAGTTTACAGTAATTTGTGTGGAACAGCCAGGGAGGGGGTGAGAGCTGGGTGGGTTAGGGATTAGTCAGGGAGGGGGAGATTGCAGCGTTGGGTAGGGATTAGTCAGGGAGGGGGTGAGTGCAGAGTTGTGTAGGGTTCCGTCAGGGAGGGTGTGAGTACAGTGTTGTGTAGGGATCAGTCATGGCGGGGGAAATTGCCGTGTGGTGTAGGGTTCAGTCAGGGAGGGGGTGAGTACAGTGTTGGGTCGGGATCAGTCAGGGAGGGGGAGATTGCAGTATTGGGGAGGGACCAATCAGGGAATGGGGTGAGTGCGGTGTTGAGTAGGGATCAGTCAGGATGGGGTAGATTACAGTGTTTTGTCGGGATCAGTAAGGGAGGGAGAGATTGCAGTGTTGGGTAGGGATCAGTCAGTGAGTGGGTGAATTTAGTGTGGGGAAGTGATCAGTCATGCAGGGGGATATTGCAATGTTGGGTAGGGATCAGTCAGTGAGTGGGTGAATTTAGTGTGGGGAAGGGATCAGTCATGCAGGGGGATATTGCAATGTTGGGTTGGTATCTGTCAGGGAGGGGTGATTGCAGTGTTGGGTATGGATCAGTCAGGGAGGGGCTGATTACAGTGTCAGGTAGGGTACAGTCAGTGAGTGGAAGATTGCAGTGTTGGGTAGGGTTTCAGAAAGGGAGAGGCAGAATGCAGTGTTGGGTAGTGATCAGTCAGGGAGGGGGTGAGTGCATTGTTGGGTAGGGATGAGTGAGGGAGAGGGTGATTGCAGTGTTGCGTAGTGATCAGTCAGAAAGGGGGAAATTGCATTGTTGGGCTGGGAGCAGTCAGGGAGGGAATATATTGCAGTGTTGGCTCGGGATCAGTCAGGGAGGGGGTGATTGCAGTGTTGGTTCGGGATCAGTCAGGGAGGGAGAATTGTAGTGTTGGGTAGGGATGAGAGAGGGAGGGGGAGATTGCAGTGTTGTGCAGGGATCAGTCAGAGAGGGCGTGATTGCAGCGTTGGGTAGGGATCAGTCAGGGATGGGGAGATTGGAGTGTTGGGTAGGGATCAGTCAGGTAGGGGGTGAGCGCAGTGTTGGGGAGGGATCAGTCAGGGAGGGCGTGATTGCAGTATTGGGTAGGGTTCAGTCAGGGTGGACGTACATTGCAGGATTGGGTGGGGATCAGTCAGGGAGAGGGTGAATGCAGTGTTGGGTAGGGATCAGCAGGGAGGTGGTTAGTGCAGTGTTGGGTGGTGATCAGACAGGGAAGGGGTGAGTGCAGTCTTGTGTAGGGATCAGTCAGGGAGGGGGTGAATACAGTGTTAGGTTGGGATCTGTCAGGGAGGGGAAGATGCAGTGTTGGGTAGAGATCAGTCAGTGAGGGATTGAATTTAGTGTGGGGTAGGGATCAGGCAGTGAGGGGAAGATTGCAGTGTTGGGGAGGGATTATTCAGGGAGGGAGAGATTGTAGTGCTTGGTAGGGAACAGTGAGGGAGGGGTGATTGCGGAGTTTGGCAGGAATCAGTCAGATAGGGGGAGATTGCAGTGCTGCGTAGGGAACAGTCAGGGAGGTGGGAGATTGCAGTGTTCGGTCGGGATAATTAAGGGAGGGATGATTGTCGTGTCGGGTAGGGATGAGAGAGGGAAGGGCTGATTGCACTGTTGGATAGGGATCAGTCAGGGAGGGGGAGATTGCAGTGTTGGGTCGGGATGAGAGAGGGAGGGGGTGAGTACAGTGTTCGGTAGGGATCAGTCAGGGAGGGGGTGAGTGCAGAGTTGGGGAGGATTCAGTCAGGGAGGGGGTGAGTACAGTGTTGGCTAGGAGTCAGTGAGGGAGGGGGAGATTGCAGTGTTGGGTAGGGATCAGTCAGGAGGGGGAGATTGTATTGTTGGGTAGTGATGAATCAGGGAGGGGGTGAGTACAGTGTTGTGTAGAGATCAGTCAGGGAGAGTGAGATTGCGGTTCTGGGGAGGGATCAGTCAGCAATGTGGAGATTGCAGTGTTGGGTAGGGATCTGTCTGGGTGGTGGAGATTGCAGTGTTGTGTAGGGTACAGTCAGGGAGGGGGTGAGTGCTGTGTAGGTTCGGGGTCAGTCAGGGAGGACGTGATTGCAGTGTTGGGGAAGGATCAGTCACTGAGTGGGTGTGTACAGTGTTGTGTAGGGATCAGTCAGGGAGGGGGATATTGCAGTGTTGGTAGGGATCTGTCAGGGTGGGGGAAATTGTAGTGTTGGGTAGGGATCAGTCAGGGAGGGGATGAATGCAGTGTTGGGTAGGGATCAGTTAGAGAAGGGGAGAATGCAGTGTTGAGTAGGGATTAGTCAGGGAGGGGGAGATTGCAGTGAGGGGTAGGGTTCAGTCAGGGAGGGGGTGATTACAGTGTTATGTAGGGATCATTCAGGGAGGGGAAGATGCAGTTTTGGGAAGGGATCAGTCAGGGAGGGGGAGATTGCAGTGCTGTGTAGGGATCAGTCAGGGAGGGGGAGATTGCAGTATTGGGTAGGGATCAGTCAGGGAGGGGGAGATTGCAGTGTTGGGTAGGGATCAGTCAGGGAGGGAGTGATTGATGTGTTGTTGAAGGATCAGTCAGGAGGGGGAGTTTACAGTAATTTGTGTGGAACAGTCAGGGAGGGGGTGAGAGCTGGGTGGGTTAGGGATTAGTCAGGGAGGGGGAGATTGCAGCGTTGGGTAGGGATTAGTCAGGGAGGGGGTGAGTGCAGACTTGGGTAGTGATCAGTCAGGGAGGAGGTGATTGCTGACTTGGGTAGGGATCAGTTCGGGAGGCGGTGATTACAGTGTTAGGTTGGAATCTGTCAGCGAGGGGAAGATTGCAGTGTTGGGTAGGGAACAGTCAGGGAGTGGTGATTGCAGTGTTTGGGAGGAATCAGTCAGGGAGGGGAGAATGCAGTGTTGGTTAGAGATCAGTCAGGGAGGTGGGTGATTGCAGTGTTGGGTAGGGATATTTCAGGGAGGGGGTATTGTCATGTAGGGTATTGATGAGAGAGGGAGGGGTTGATTACACTGTTGGATAGAGATCAGTCAGGGAGAGGGAGATTGCGGTGTTGGCTAGGGATCAGTCAGGGAGGGGTTATATTGTAGTGTTGGATAGGGATCAGTCAGGGAGATGGTGTTTGCGGTGTTGGGTAGGGATCAGTCAGGGAGGGGGTGATTACAGTGATGGGCAGCGATCAGTCAGGGAGCGGGTGAGTGCAGAGCTGGATAGGGATCAGTCAGGGAGTGGGTGAGTGCAGAGTTGGGTAGTGTTCAGTCAGGGAGGGTGTGAGTACAGTGTTGTGTAGTGATAAGACAGGTCGGAGGTGATTACAGTGTTGGGAAGGGATCAGTCAGGGTGGGGGAAATTGCAGTGTTGGGGAGGGACCAATCAGGGAATGGGGTGAGTGCAGTGTTGGGTAGGGATCAGTCAGGGTGGGGGAGATTACAGTATTGTGTCGGGATCAGTAAGGCTGGGGGATATTTCAGTGTTGTGTAGGGATCAGTCAGGGAGGGAGAGATTGCAGTGTTGGGTCGGGATCAGTCAGTGAGTGGGTGAATTTAGTGTGGGTTAGGGATCAGTCAGGCAGGGGGATATTGCAGTGTTGGGTAGGTATCTGTCAGGGAGGGGGTGATTGCAGTGTTGGGTATGGATCAGTCAGGGAGGGGCTGATTACAGTGTCAGGTAGGGTACAGTCAGTGTGTGGAAGATTGCAGTGTTGGGTAGGGTTTCAGAAAGGGAGAGGCAGAATGCAGTGTTGGGTAGTGATCAGTCAGGGAGGGGGTGAGTGCATTGTTGGGTAGGGATGAGAGAGGGAGAGGGTGATTGCAGTTTTGGGTAGTGATCAGTCAGAGAGGGGGAAATTGCAGTGTTGGGGAGGGAGCAGTCAGGAGGGAATATATTGCAGTGTTGGCTCGGGATCAGTCAGGGAGGGGGTGATTGCAGTGTTGGTTCGGGATCAGTCAGGGAGGGAGAATTGTAGTGTTGGGTAGGGATGAGAGAGGGAGGGGGAGATTGCAGTATTGTGCAGGGATCAGTCAGGGTGGGGGAGATTGCAGTGTTGGGTAGAGATCAGACAGGGAGGGGTGATTGCAGTGTTGGGTAGGGATCTGTCAGGGGGGGAGATGGCAGTGTTGGGCAGGGATCAGTCAGGGAGGGGGAGATTGCAGTGTTGGGTAGGGATCAGTCAGGGAGGGGGGAGATTGCAGTGTTGGGTAGGGATCAGTCAGGGATGGGGTGATTGCAGAGTTGGGAGGGATCAGTCAGTGTTGAGGAGTTGGCAGTTTTCGTTGGCGATCATTCTGGGAGGCTGTGAGTCCCGTGTTGTGTAGGGATCAGTCAGCGAGGGGGGACATTGCAGTATTTGGTAGGTATCAGTCAGGAAGGGGGCGAGTGCAGTGTTGGGTAGGGATCTGTCAGGGAGGGGGAGATTGCAGAGTTGGGTAGGGATCAGTCAGTGAGTGGGTGAGTGCAGTGTTGGGTCGGGATCAGCCAGGGAGGGGGTAGATTGCAGTGTTGGGTAGGGATCAGTCAGGGAGGTGGTAATTGCAGTGTTCGGTAGGGATCAGTCAGGGAGGGGGAGATTGCAGTGTTGGGTAGGGATCAGTCAGGGAAGGGGGAGATAGCAGCGTTGGGTAGGGATCAGTCAGGGCGGGGGTGATTGCAGTGTTGCGTAGGGATCATGCTGGGAGGGGGTGAATGCAGTGTGTTGGGTAGGGATCAGTCAGGAAGGGTGTGATTACAGTGTTAGGTAGCGATCAGTCAGGGAGGGGGAGATTTCAGTGTTGGGTAGGGATTAGTGAGTGAGTGGGTGAATTGAGTGTTGTGTAGGGATCAGTCAGGGAGGGGGAGATTGCAGTGTTGGGTCACGATCAGTAAGGGAGGGGCAGATTGCAGTATTTTGTCGGGATCAGTCAGGGAGTGGGGAGATTGCAGTGTTGGTTTAGTGATCAACCAGGGAATGGGGTGTGTGCAATGTTGGGTAGGAATCAGTCAGGGAGGGGGTAATTGCAGTGTTGAATAGGGATCAGTCACGGAGGGGGGATTGCAGTGTTGGGTAGGGATCAGTCAGGGAGGGGTAGAAAGCAGCGTTGGGTAGGGATCAGTCAGGGAGGGGGTGATTGCAGTGTTGAATAGGGATCAGTCAGGAAGGGGTAGATTGCAGCGTTGGGTAGGGATCAGTCAGGGAGGGGGTGATTGCAGTGTTGATTCAGGACTGATCCCTACCCAACACTTTATTGACCTCCTCCCTGACTGATCCCTAACCAACACTGAAATCTCCCTCTCCCTGACTGATTCCTCCCGAACACTGCACTCGCCCCTCCCTGACTGAACCCTATCCAACACTGCAATCCCCCCTCCCTGACTGATCCCTCCCCAACACTGCAATCTCCCCTTCCCTGACTGATCCCTTCACAACATTGCAATCTCCCCCTCCCTGACTTATCCCTATCCAACTCTGCAATCCCCCCTCCCTGACTGATCCCTACCCAAAACTGCAATCTCCCCCCCCTGACTTATCCCTATCCAACACTGTAATCCCCACTCCCAGACTGATCCCTACCCAACAAAGCAATCAAACCCTCACTGAGTGATCCCTACGCAATAATGCACTCACCCCCTCCCTGACTGATCCCCACCCACCACAGCAATCACCCTCTCTCTGACTGATCCCGACGCAACACTGCAATCTTTCCATCTCTGAATGATCCCTACACAACGCTGCACTCACGCCCTCCAAGTCTGATCCCAACCCAAATCGGCACTCACCACATTCCCTGACTGATCCCTTCCCAAATCTGCAATCTCCCCCTCGCTGACTGATCCATACCCAACACTGCAATCTCCCCCTCCCTGAACGATCCCTACCCAACACTGCAATCTCCCTCTCCATGACTGATCACTTCACAACATTGCCATCTCCCCCTCCCTGACTGATCCATACCCAACACTGCACTCACTCCCTCCCTGACTGATACCTACCCAACCCTGCACTCACTCCCTCCCTGACTGATCCCTACCCAACACTGCAATCTCCCCCTCCCTGACTGATCCCTACCCAACACTGCAATCCCCCCTCCCTGACTGATTCCAAAAGAACACTGCAATCTCCCCCTCCCTGACTGATCCCTACCCAACACTGCAATCTCCCCCTCCCTGACTGACCCCAACCCAACTCTGCAATCTCCCCCTCCCTGACTGATCCCTACCCAACACTGCAATCTCCCCCTCCCTGACCGATCCCTACACAACACTACAATCAAGCCCTCCCTGACTGATCCCTACCCAACACTGCACTTACCGCCTCACTGACTGATCCCTACCCAACAATCCAGGGTGATCGCCACGTTAGGGAGGGATCAGTCAGGGAGGGGGTGATTGCCGTGTTAGGGAGGGATCAGTCAGGGAGAGGGAGATTGCAGTGTTGGGTAGGGATCAGTCAGGGAGGGGGAGATTGCAGTGTTGGGTAGGGATCTGTCAGGGAGTTGGAGATTCCAGTGTTGGGTAGGGATCAGTCAGGGCGGATGAGATTGCAATGTTGTGAATGGATCAGTCAGGGAAGGGGAGATTGCAGTGTTGGGGAGGCATCAGTCAGGAAATGGGGTGAGTGCAGAGTTGGGTAGTGATCAGTCAGAGAGGGAGAGATTGCAGTGTTGCGTAGGGATCAGTCAGGGAGAGGGTGATTGCTGTGTTGGATGGGGTTCAGTCAGGGAGGTGGAGATTGCAGTGATGATTAGGTATCTGAAAGGAAGGGGGAGATTGCAGTGTTGGGTATGGATCAGTCAGGGAGGGGTGATTGCAGTGTTGCGTAGGGATCAGTCAGAGAGGGAGAGATTGCAGTGTTGCGTAGGGATCAGTCAGGGAGGGAGCGATTGCAGTGGTGGGTAGGGATCAGTCAGGGAGGGTGAGATCGGATTGTTGGGAAGGGATCAGTCAGTGAGGGGGGAGATTGCAGTGTTGGGTAGGGAAATGTCAGGGAGGGCGTGAGTGCAGTGTTGTGTGGGGATCAGTCAGGGAGAGGGAGATGGCTGTGTTCGGTTGGGATCAGTCAGGGAGGGGGAGATTGCTGTGTTGGGTGGGGATCAGTCAGGGAGGGGGTGATTGCATTGTTGGGTAGGGATCAGTCTGGGAGTGGGTGAGTGCAGGGTTGCGTAGGGTTCAGTCAGAGAGGGAGAGATTGCAGTTTTGGGTAGGGATCAGTCAGGGAGGTGGGATTGCAGTGTTGGATAGGGATCAGTCAGGGAAGGGCGAATGCAGTGTTCAGTAGGGATCAGTATGGGAGGGGGTGAGTGCATAGTTCGGTAGGGATCAGACTTGGAGGGGGTGAGTGCAGTATTGTGTCCGGATCAGTCAGGGAGGGGGAGATTGCAGTGTTGGATAGGGATCAGTCAGGGAGGGGGTGATTGGATTGTTGGGTAGGGATCAGTCAGTGAGGGGGGGGTGAGTGCAGTGTTGGGTAGGGAACTGTCAGGGAGGGTGCGATTGCAGTGTTAGTTCGGGATCAGTCAAGGAGGGGGTGATTGCACTGATGGGTAGGTATCATCCAGGGAGGGGGTGAGTGCAGTGTTGGGTTGGGGTCAGTCAGGGATGGGGAGATTGCAGTGTTGATTAGGGATCAGTCAGGGAGTGTGACATTGCAATGTTGTGAAGGGATAAGTCAGGGAGGGGGAGATTGGAGTGTTTGGTACGGATGAGTCCGGGAGGGGAGAGTTTGCAGTGTTGGGTAGGGATCAGTCAGGGAATGGGGGGATTGCAGTATTGTGTAGGGATCAGTTAGGGAGGGGGTGATTGCAGTGTTGGGTTGGGATCAGTCAGGGAATGGGGTGATTGCAGTGTTCGGTTGGGACCAGTCAGGGAGGGGGTGTTGCAGTGTTGGGTAGGGGTCAGTCAGGGAGGGGGAGATTGCAGTGTTGGATAGGGATCAGTCAGGGAGGGGGTGATTGCAGTGTTGAGTAGGGATCAGTCAGGGAGGGGGAGATTGCAGTATTGGTAAGGATCAGTCAGGGAGGGGGTGATTTCAGTGTTGGGTATGGATCAGTCAGAGAGGGAGAGATTGCAGTGTTGCCTAGGGATCTGTCAGTGAGGGGGAGAGGGCAGTGTTGGGGAGGGATCAGTCAGGGAGGGGGTGACTGCAGTGTTGGTTAGGGATCTGTCAGGGAGGGGGAGATCGCAGTGTTGATTCGGGATCAGTCAGTGAGGGTGACATTGCAATGTTGTGAAGGGATCAGTCAGGGAGGGGGAGATTGCTGTGTTGGGGAGGGATCAGTCATGGAATGGGGTGAGTGCAGTGTTGGGTTGGGATCAGACATGGAGGGCGTGAGTGCAGTGTTGCGTAGGGATCAGTGAGGTAGGGGGTGATTGCTGTGTTGGGTGGGGATCAGTCTGGGAGTGGTTGAGTGCAGAGTTGGGTAGGGTTCCGTCAGAGAGGCAGAGATTGCAGTTTTGGGTAGTGATCAGTCAGGGAGGGGGTGATTGCAGTGTTGAGTAGGGATCAGTCAGGGAGGGGGTGAGTGCATTGTTGGGTTGGGATCAGTCAGTGAGGGGGGATTGCAGTGTTGGATAGGGATCAGTCAGGGAGGGGGTGAGTGCATTGTTGTGTGGGGATCAGTCAGGGAGGGGGAGATTGTAGTGTTCGGTTGTTACCAGTCAGGGAGGGGGCGATTGCAGTTGTGGGTAGGGATCAGTCAGGGAGGGGGAGATTGCAGTGTTGGGAAGGGTTCGGTCAGGGAGTAGGAGGTTGCATTTTTGGTTATGGACCAGTCGGAAAGGGGGTGATTGAAGTGTTGGGTAGGTATCAGTCAGGGAAGGGGTGAGTGCAGTGTTGGGTAGGGAACAGTCAGTAAGGGGGAGATTGCAGTGTTGTGTAGGGATCCGTCAGGGAGGTGGAGATTGCAGTGTTGGGTAGGGATCAGTCAGAGAGGGAGCGATTGCAGTTTTGCGTAAGGATCAGTCAGGGAGGGGGAGATAGCAGTGTTGGGTAGGGATCACTCAGGGAGGGGGTGAGTGCAGTGTTGAGTAGGGATCTGTCAGGCAAGGGGTGATTGCAATGTTGCGTAGGGATCAGTCAGGGAGAGGCGGATTGCATTGTTGGGTACGGATCAGTCTGGGAGTGGGTGAGTGCAGAGTTGGGTATAAATTAGTCAGAGAGGGAGAGATTGCAGTGTTGCGTAGGGATCAGTCAGGGAGGGGGTGATTGCTGTGTTGGGTGGGGACCAGTCAGGGAAGGGGTGAGTGCATTGTTGGGTAGGGATCACTCATGGAGGGGGTGAGTGCAGTTCTGATTCGGTATCAGTCAGGGAGGGGTGATTGCAGTGTTGAGTCGGGATCAGTCAGGGATTGGGTGAGTGCAGTGTTGGTTTGGGATCAGTCAGGGAGGGGGTGATTACAGTGTTGCGGATGGATCAGTCAGGGAGGGGTGATTGCAGTGTTGCGTAGGGATCAGTCAGAGAGGGAGAGATTGCAGTGTTGCGTAGGGATCAGTCAGAGAGGGGGTGATTGCAGTGTTGGGTAGGGATCAGACAGGGAGGGGGAGAGTGCAGTGTTGGGTAGGGATCAGCCAGGGGGAGGTGATTGCACTGTTGTTTAGGGATCAGTCAGGGAGGGGGTGACTGCAGTGTTGGGTAGGGATCAGTCAGAGACGGGGTGATTGCAGTGTTGAGTAGGGATCAGTCAGGGAGGGGGAGATTGCAGTGTTGGATAGGGATCAGTCAGGGAGGGGGTGATTGCAGTGTTGAGTAGGGATCAGTCAGGGAGGGGGAGATTGCAGTGTTGGATAGGGATCAGTCAGGGAGGGGGTGATTGCAGTGTTGGGTATGGATCAGTCAGAGAGGGAGAGATTGCAGTGTTGCCTAGGGATCAGCCAGGGGGAGGTGATTGCACTGTTGGTTAGGGATCTGTCAGGGAGGGGGTGATTGCAGTGTTGGGTAGGGATCAGTCAGAGACGGGGTGATTGCAGTGTTGAGTAGGGTTCAGTCAGGGAGGGGGAGATTGCAGTGTTGGATAGGGATCAGTCAGGGAGGGGGTGATTGCAGTGTTGAGTAGGGATCAGTCAGGGAGGGGGAGATTGCAGTGTTGGATAGGGATCAGTCAGGGAGGGGGTGATTGCAGTGTTGGGTATGGATCAGTCAGAGAGGGAGAGATTGCAGTGTTGCCTAGGGATCTGTCAGTGAGGGGGAGAGGGCAGTGTTGGGGAGGGATCAGTCAGGGAGGGGGTGTCTGCAGTGTTGGTTAGGGATCTGTCAGGGAGGGGGAGATCGCAGTGTTGATTCGGGATCAGTCAGTGAGGGTGACATTGCAATGTTGTGAAGGGATCAGTCAGGGAGGGGGAGATTGCTGTGTTGGGGAGGGATCAGTCAGGGAATGTGTTGAGTGCAGTGTTGGGTTGGGATCAGACATGGAGGGCGTGAGTGCAGTGTTGCGTAGGGATCAGTGAGGTAGGGGGTGATTGCAGTGTTGGGTAGGGATCAGTCAGAGACGGGGTGATTGCAGTGTTGAGTAGGGATCAGTCAGGGACGGGGAGATTGCAGTGTTGGATAGGGATCAGTCAGGGAGGGGGTGATTGCAGTGTTGAGTAGGGATCAGTCAGGGAGGGGGAGATTGCAGTGTTGGATAGGGATCAGTCAGGGAGGGGGTGATTACAGTGTTGCGGATGGATCAGTCAGGGAGGGGTGATTGCAGTGTTGCCTCGGGATCAGTCAGAGAGGGAGAGATTGCAGTGTTGCGTAGGGATCAGTCAGAGAGGGGGTGATTGCAGTGTTGGGTAGGGATCAGACAGGGACGGGGAGAGTGCAGTGTTGGGTAGGGATCAGCCAGGGGGAGGTGATTGCACTGTTGGTTAGGGATCAGTCAGGGAGGGGGTGATTGCAGTGTTGGGTAGGGATCAGTCATAGACGGGGTGATTGCAGTGTTGAGTAGGGATCAGTCAGGGAGGGGGAGATTGCAGTGTTGGATAGGAATCAGTCAGGGAGGGGGTGATTGCAGTGTTGAGTAGGGATCAGTCAGGGAGGGGGAGATTGCAGTGTTGGATAGGGATCAGTCAGGGAGGGGGTGATTGCAGTGTTGGGTATGGATCATTCAGAGAGGGGGTGACTGCAGTGTTGGTTAGGGATCTGTCAGGGAGGGGGAGATCGCAGTGTTGATTCGGGATCAGTCAGTGAGGGTGACATTGCAATGTTGTGAAGGGATCAGTCAGGGAGGGGGAGATTGCTGTGTTGGGGAGGGATCAGTCAGGGAATGGGGTGAGTGCAGTGTTGAGTTGGGATCAGACATGGAGGGCGTGAGTGCAGTGTTGCGTAGGGATCAGTGAGATAGGGGGTGATTGCTGTGTTGGGTGGGGATCAGTCTGGGAGTGGTTGAGTGCAGAGTTGGGTAGGGTTCCGTCAGAGAGGCAGAGATTGCAGTTTTGGGTAGTGATCAGTCAGGGAGGGGGTGATTGCAGTGTTGAGTAGGGATCAGTCAGGGAGGGGGTGAGTGCATTGTTGGGTTGGGATCAGTCAGTGAGGGGGGATTGCAGTGTTGGATAGGGATCAGTCAGGGAGGGGGTGAGTGCATTGTTGTGTGGGGATCAGTCAGGGAGGGGGAGATTGTAGTGTTCGGTTGGTACCAGTCAGGGAGGGTGTGTTGCAGTGTTGGGTTGGGATCAGTCAGGGAGGGAGCGATTGCAGTGGTGGGTAGGGATCAGTCAGGGAGGGGGTGAGTGCAGTGTTGGATAGGGATCACTCAGGGAGAGGGTAAGTGCAGTGTTGTGTCCGCATCAGTCAGGGAGGGTCAGATCGGATTGTTGGGAAGGGATCAGTCAGTGAGGGGGGAGATTGCAGAGTTGGGTAGGGAAATGTCAGGCAGGGCGTGAGTGCAGTGTTGTGTGGGGATCAGTCAGGGAGAGGGAGATTGCAGTGTTCGGTTGGGATCAGTCAGGGAGGGGGAGATTGCTGTGTTGGGTGGGGATCAGTCAGGGAGGGGGTGATTGCATTGTTGGGTAGGGATCAGTCTGGGAGTGGGTGAGTGCAGGGTTGCGTAGGGTTCAGTCAGAGAGGGAGAGATTGCAGTTTTGGGTAGGGATCAGTCAGGGAGGTGGGATTGCAGTGTTGGATAGGGATCAGTCAGGGAAGGGCGAATGCACTGTTCAGTAGGGATCAGTCTGGGAGGGGGTGAGTGCATAGTTCGGTAGGGATCAGACTTGAAGGGGGTGAGTGCATTATTGTGTCCAGATCAGTCAGTGAGTGTGAGATTGGATTGTTGGGTAGAGATCAGTCAGTGAGGGGGGGTGAGTGCAGTGTTGGGTAGGGAACTGTCAGGGAGGGTGCGATTGCAGTGTTGGTTCGGGATCAGTCAAGGAGGGGGTGATTGCACTGATGGGTAGGTATCATCCAGGGAGGGGGTGAGTGCAGTGTTGGGTTGGGGTCAGTCAGGGATGGGGAGATTGCAGTGTTGATTAGGGATCAGTCAGGGAGTGTGACATTGCAATGTTGTGAAGGGATAAGTCAGGGAGGGGGAGATTGGAGTGTTTGGTACGGATGAGTCCGGGAGGGGAGAGTTTGCAGTGTTGGGTAGGGATCAGTCAGGGAATGGGGGGATTGCAGTATTGTGTAGTTATCAGTCAGGGAGGGGGTGATTGCAGTGTTGGGTTGGGATCAGTCAGGGAAAGGGGTGATTGCAGTGTTGGGTAGGGATCATTCAGGGAGGGGGTGAGTGCAGTGTTGTATCCGCATCAGTCAGGCAGGGTGAGATCGGATTGTTGGGTAGGGATCAGTCAGTGAGGGGGGAGATTGCCGTGTTGGGTAGGGAAATGTCAGGGAGGGCGTGAGTGCAGTGTTGTGTGGGGATCAGTCAGGGAGAGGGAGATTGCAGTGTTCGGTTGGGACCAGTCAGAGAGGGGGTGTTGCAGTGTTGGGTAGGGATCAGTCAGGGAAGGGGAGATTGCAGTGTTGGATAGGGATCAGTCAGGGAGGGCGTGATTGCAGTGTTGAGTAGGGATCAGTCAGGGAGGGTGAGATTGCAGTGTTGGATAGGGATCAGTCAGGGAGGGCGTGATTGCAGTGTTGGGTATGGATCAGTCAGAGAGGGAGAGATTGCAGTGTTGCCTAGGGATCTGTCAGTGAGGGGGAGAGGGCAGTGTTGGGGAGGGATCAGTCAGGGAGGGGGTGACTGCAGTGTTGGTTAGGGATCTGTCAGGGAGGGGGAGATCGCAGTGTTGATTCGGGATCAGTCAGTGAGGGTGACATTGCAATGTTGTGAAGGGATCAGTCAGGGAGGGGGAGATTGCTGTGTTGGGGAGGGATCAGTCAGGGAATGGGGTGAGTGCAGTGTTGGGTTGGGATCAGACATGGAGGGCGTGAGTGCAGTGTTGCGTAGGGATCAGTGAGGTAGGGGCTGATTGTTGTGTTGGGTGGGGATCAGTCTGGGAGTGGTTGAGTGCAGAGTTGGGTAGGGTTCCGTCAGAGAGGCAGAGATTGCAGTTTTGGGTAGTGATCAGTCAGGGAGGGGGTGACTGCAGTGTTGAGTAGGGATCAGTCAGGGAGGGGGTGAGTGCATTGTTGGGTTGGGATCAGTCAGTGAGGGGGGATTGCAGTGTTGGATAGGGATCAGTCAGGGAGGGGGTGAGTGCATTGTTGTGTGGGGATCAGTCAGGGAGGGGGAGATTGTAGTGTTCGGTTGGTACCAGTCAGGGAGGGTGTGTTGCAGTGTTGGGTAGGGATCAGTCAGGGAGGGGGCGATTGCAGTTGTGGGTCGGGATCAGTCAGGGAGGGGGTGAGTGCAGTGTTTGGAAGGGATCGGTCAGGGAGTAGGAGATTGCATTTTTGGTTAGGGACCAGTCGGGAAGGGGGTGATTGAAGTGTTGGGTAGGGATTAGTCAGGGAAGGGGTGAGTGCAGTGTTGGGTAGGGATCAGTCAGTAAGGGGGAGATTGCAGTGTTGAGTAGGGATCCGTCAGGGAGGTGGAGATTGCAGTGTTGGGTAGGGATCACTCAGGGAGGGGGTGAGTGCAGTGTTGAGTAGGGATCTGTCAGGCAAGGGGTGATTGCAATGTTGCGTAGGGATCAGTCAGGGAGAGGCGGATTGCATTGTTGGGTACGGATCCGTCTGGGAGTGGGTGAGTGCAGAGTTGGGTATAAATTAGTCAGAGAGGGAGAGATTGCAGTGTTGCGTAGGGATCAGTCAGGGAGGGGCTGATTGCTGTGTTGGGTGGGGATCAGTCAGGGAACGGGTGAGTGCATTGTTGGGTAGGGATCACTCAGGGAGGGGGTGAGTGCAGTTTTGATTCGGTATCAGTCAGGGAGGGGGTGATTACAGTGTTGCGGATGGATCAGTCAGGGAGGGGTGATTGCAGTGTTGCGTAGGGATCAGTCAGAGAGGGAGAGATTGCAGTGTTGCGTAGGGATCAGTCAGAGAGGTTTTGATTGCAGTGTTGGGTAGGGATCAGACAGGGAGGGGGAGAGTGCAGTGTTGGGTAGGGATAAGCCAGGGGGAGGTGATTGCAGTGTTGGGTAGGGATCAGTCAGAGACGGGGTGATTGCAGTGTTGAGTAGGGATCAGTCAGGGAGGGGGAGATTGCAGTGTTGGATAGGGATCAGTCAGGGAGGGGGTGATTGCAGTGTTGAGTAGGGATCAGTCAGGGAGGGGGAGATTGCAGTGTTGGATAGGGATCAGTCAGGGAGGGGGTGATTGCAGTGTTGGGTATGGATCAGTCAGAGACGGGGTGATTGCAGTGTTGAGTAGGGATCAGTCAGGGAGGGGGAGATTGCAGTGTTGGATAGGGATCAGTCAGGGAGGGGGTGATTGCAGTGTTGAGTAGGGATCAGTCAGGGAGGGGGAAATTGCAGTGTTGGATAGGGATCAGTCAGGGAGGGGGTGATTGCAGTGTTGGGTATGGATCAGTCAAAGAGGGAGAGATTGCAGTGTTGCCTCGGGATCTGTCAGTGAGGGGGAGAGGGCAGTGTTGGGGAGGGATCAGTCAGGGAGGGGGTGACTGCAGTGTTGGTTAGGGATCTGTCAGGGAGGGGGAGATCGCAGTGTTGATTCGGGATCAGTCAGTGAGGGTGACATTGCAATGTTGTGAAGGGATCAGTCAGGGAGGGGGAGATTGCTGTGTTGGGGAGGGATCAGGGATCAGTCAGGGAATGGGGTGAGTGCAGTGTTGGGTTGGGATCAGACATGGAGGGCGTGAGTGCAGTGTTGCGTAGGGATCAGTGAGGTAGGGAGTGATTGCTGTGTTGGGTGGGGATCACTCTGGGAGTGGTTGAGTGCAGAGTTGGGTAGGGTTCCGTCAGAAAGGCAGACATTGCAGTTTTGGGTAGTGATCAGTCAGGGAGGGGGTGATTGCAGTGTTGAGTAGGGATCAGTCAGGGAGGGGGTGAGTGCATTGTTGGGTTGGGATCAGTCAGTGAGGGGGGATTGCAGTGTTGGATAGGGATCAGTCAGGGAGCGGGTGAATGCATTGTTGTGTGGGGATCAGTCAAGGAGGGGGAGATTGTAGTTTCGGTTGGTACCAGTCAGGGAGGGGGTGTTGCAGTGTTGGGTAGGGATCAGTCAGGGAGGGGGCAATTGCAGTGGTGGGTAGGGAACAGTCAGGGAGGGGGGATTGCAGTGTTGGATAGGGATCACTCAGGGAGAGGGTAAATGCAGTGTTGTGTCCGCATCAGTCAGGGAGGGTGAGATCGGATTGTTGGGAAGGGATCAGTCAGTGAGGGGGGAGATTGCAGTGTTGTGTAGGGAAATGTCAGGGAGGGCGTGAGTGCAGTGTTGTGTGGGAACAGTCAGGGAGAGGGAGATTGCAGTGTTCGGTTGGGATCAGTCAGGGAGGGGGAGATTGCTGTGTTGGGTGGGGATCAGTCAGGGAGGGGGTGATTGCATTGTTGGGTAGGGATCAGTCTGGGAGTGGGTGAGTGCAGGGTTGCGTAGGGTTCAGTCAGAGAGGGAGAGATTGCATTGTTGGGTAGGGATCATTCAGGGAGGTGGGATTGCAGTGTTGGATAGGGATCAGTCAGGGAAGGGCGAATGCAGTATTCAGTAGGGATCAGTCTGGGAGGGGGTGAGTGCATAGTTCGGTAGGGATCAGACTTGGAGGGGGTGAGTGCAGTATTGTGTCCGGATCAGTCAGGGAGTGTGAGATTGGATTGTTGGGTAGGGATCAGTCAGTGAGGGGGGGTGAGTGCAGTGTTGGGTAGGGAACTGTCAGGGAGGGTGCGATTGCAGTGTTGGTTCGGGATCAGTCAAGGAGGGGGTGATTGCACTGATGGGTAGGTATCATCCAGGGAGGGGGTGAGTGCAGTGTTGGGTTGGGGTCAGTCAGGGATGGGGAGATTGCAGTGTTGATTAGGGATCAGTCAGGGAGTGTGACATTGCAATGTTGTGAAGGGATAAGTCAGGGAGGGGGAGATTGGAGTGTTTGGTACGGATGAGTCCGGGAGGGGAGAGTTTGCAGTGTTGGGTAGGGATCAGTCAGGGAATGGGGGGATTGCAGTATTGTGTAGGGATCAGTCAGGGAGGGGGTGATTGCAGTGTTGGGTTGGGATCAGTCAGGGAATGGGGTGATTGCAGTGTTGGGTAGGGATCATTCAGGGAGGGGGTGAGTGCAGTGTTGTGTCCGCATCAGTCAGGCAGGGTGAGATCGGATTGTTGGGTAGGGATCAGTCAGTGAGGGGGGAGATTGCCGTGTTTGGAAGGGAAATGTCAGGGAGGGCGTGAGTGCAGTGTTGTGTGGGGATCAGTCAGGGAGAGGGAGATTGCAGTGTTCGGTTGGGACCAGTCAGGGAGGGGGTGTTGCAGTGTTGGGTAGGGATCAGTCAGGGAAGGGGTGATTGCAGTGTTGCGTAGGGATCAGTCAGGGAGTAGGAGATTGCATTTTTGGGTTGGGATCAGTCGGGAAGGGGGTGATTGCTGTGTTGGGTATGGATCAGTCAGGGAAGGGGTGAGTGCAGTGTTGGGTCGGGATCTTTCAGGGAGGGGGAGATTGCAGTGTTGGGTAGGGATCTGTCAGGGAGGGGGAGATTGCAGTGTTAGGGAGCGATCAGTCAGTGAGTGCGAGATTGCAGTGTTGGGTAGGGATCAGTCAGGGAGAGGGATTTTGCAATGTTGTGAAGTGATCAGTCAGGGAGAGGGAGATTTCAGTGTTGGTTAGGGATCAGTTTGGGAGAGGGTGCGTGCAGTGTTTGATGGGATTATTCAGGGAGGGAGAGATTGCAGTGTTGGGGAGGGATCAGTCAGGGAGGGGGATATTGTAGTGTTGGGGTGGGATCAGTCTGGGTGTGGGAGATTGCCGTGTTGGCTAGGGATCAGCCAGGGAGGGGGAGATTGTCGTGCTGGTTAGGGATCAATCAGTGAGTGGCTTTATTTAGTGTGGGGTAGGTATCAGTCAGGGAGGGGGAAATGGCAGTGTTGGATAGCGGTTATTCAGGGAGGGGGAGCTTGGAGTGTTGGATAGGTGTCAGTCAGGGAATGGGGTATATTGCAGTGTTGTGTAGGGATCACTCAGGGAGGAGAAGATTGCCGTGTTGGGTTGGGATCACTCAGGGAGGGGGACAATTCAGTATTGGGTAGGGTTCAGTCAGGGAGGGGGAGATTGCAGTGTTGGTTCGGGGTCACTCAGGGAATGGGGTATATTGCAGTGTTGTGTAGGCATCAGTCAGAGAGGGGGAGATTGCAGTGTTGGGTAGAGATCAGTCAGGGAGGGGATGAGTGCAGTGTTGGGTAGGGATCAGTCAGGGAATGGGGTGAGTGCAGTGTTGTGTAGGGATAGAGGGAAATCAGGAGGGCAAAAAGGGGACATGAGATTGCTTTGGCAAATAGATTTAAGGAGAATCCAAAACGTTTTTATAAATTCATAAAGGTCAAAAGGGTCACTGGGGAGAGTATAGAGCCCTCAAAGATCATGGCAGCCTGCATGTGGAGCTGCAGGGATGGGGTAGAAACTGAACAAGTATTTCCTGTCGAGAAGGACATGGATGATGTAGAATAGAATGATGGTTTGCGAAATAGCATTGGGAAATTGATGATGTCATCTTGCAAAATGTCCATATTACAGAGGAGGAGGTGCTGGATGTTATGAAATGGTTAAAGGTGGATAAATCCCCAGGACCTTTTCAGGTTTACTCTCGATATGTGGGAAGCTAGAGAAGTGATTGCTGTGCCCCGTGCTGAAATACTTGTATCATCGATAGACACAGGTGAGGTACCAGAAGACTGGAGGTTGGGCTAACGTGGTGCCACTGTTTCGGAAGGCTGGTAAGGACAAGCCAGGGAACTACAGACTGGTTCACCTGACGTCAGTCGTGGACACGTGGAAAGATGGATACATGAGGGACAGGAATTACATGTGTTCAGAAAGGCAATGTCTAATTGGGGATAGTCAGCATTGCTTTGTACGTGGGAAATCATGGCTCAAGATATTGAGTTTTTTGAAGAAGTAACAAAAGGATTGATGAGGGCAGCGTGTTGGATGTGAGTGATCTGGACTTCAGTCAGGTGTTCGAAATGTTTCCACATGGGAGATTGGAGAGCAAGGATAGATCTCATGGAATACAGGGAAAACCAGCCATTTGGATACAGAACTGGCACGAAGGTCGAAGACAGAGGGTGGTTGTGGGGGGTGTTTTTTTCAGACTGGAGACCTGTGACCAGTGGATTGCCACAAGGATCGGTGCTGCGTCCACTACTTTCCATTAATTATATAAATGATTTGAATGTGAACACAGCAGGTATAGTGAGTAAGTTTGCAGATGACACCAAAATTGCAGGTGTAGTGGACAGTGAAGTATGTAACATCACATTATAATGGGATCGTGAACTGATGGGCCAATGGGCTGAGGAATGGGAGATGAAGTTTAATTTAGATAAATGGGAGGTGCTGAGTTTTGGAGAAGCAACTCTTCGCAGGACTGATACACTTAATGTTAATGTCCCATGGAGTGTTACTGAACAAAGAGACCTTGGAGTGTAGGTTCATTGTTCCTTGAAAGGAGAATTGTGGGTCGATAGGATAGTGAAGAAGGTGTTTGGTATGGTTGTGTTTACTGATCAGTGCATTGAGTAGAGGAGTTGGGAGGTCATGTTGTGGCTATACAGGATATTGGATAAGTCACTTTTGGAATATTGTATGCAATTCTTGTCTCCTCCCTGTCGGAAGGATGTTGTATAAATTGAAAGGGTTCAGAAAAGATTTACAAAGATGCTGACAGGATTGGAAGATTTGAGCTACAGGGAGAGGTGAAATGGACTGGGCCTGTTTTCCCTTGAATGTCTGAGGCTGAGGGGCACCCATATGGAGGTTTATAAAACCATGAGACAAATCAATAGGTATAACAGACATGTTCTTTTCCCTAGGGTGGGGTAGTCCAGAACTGGAGGGCCCAGGTTGAGGGTGAGAGGGGAAAGATATAAAAGGAACGTAAGGGACAACGTTTTGATGTGGAAGGTGTTGCATGTATGGAATGACCTGCCAGATGAAGTGGTGGAGACTGGTACAATTACTGCATTTAAAAGGCATTTGGATGGGTATACGAACAGGAAGGGTTGAGAGGGATTTGGGCGAAGAGCTGGCAAATAAAACGAGATTATGATAGGATGTGTTGGTGGCGTGGATGATTTGTTTCTGTGCTGTACATCTCTATGACTGTGAATGTTTTCCACTGTCCATTTCCAGCCATACACTTCACTGTTTCCCCTGTTTACCTTGGTCAGTTCCCCTCTCAAACATGTGTCAATGGCTTTGGTTATGATTGTACTGTGTGCTTTATGGTCACTTTAACATTCCATCATCTCACTGAATTTCACTACATTACAATTTCCCAGAGGATATCTCAGTGTGACATTACTCCTTCACTCACCGTCTTCACCCAACGGTCGGTCTGAGATATTCACCTCCCTGGCCATTTGCACAACGTCTTATTCAAAAAAAACACTGACACAAACATTCAAAGAGGAGTTCGGAGAACATCACTTTTGCCGATGTGACTGTCCCAGATTATACAAAGACTGAAGTCTCCCAGAATTATCACAGTGCCTTTGTATTACACAGGAATGTGTAACAGGGTTGAGCATTGAAATGCTGTTAGGTCACCTAAAAACTGTTCTCCTGCTTGTGTTTTTGTCATGTATTACCCAGAATCGGCATTCAGACTGATTCAGCTGCATCATCTGAGGCCAAATGCTTTCTCTGTAATGCCTTTGTTACCCATTACTGTCAGGGTTACCCATCCTGCACTCCCTGAGACCCCTCAAGGAGGTGTACAATAGAATATTCATGTTCCACCTTTTGTTCACCGTGTCACCACTAAATCTCATTTATCTCTGTGCCACAATCCATCCACCTTATTGCAGAGACATTATCCAGTACAAAAAAAGAACATTAAGATTGACTCTTTCCACAATTTCTTGTCACAGTCCAATTCACTGATGTACAGTTTCAGTTAAACTCTGTCTCTCCCTGTTCCTTTCTGTTTGTCTTCAGCTTCATCACCATTTTCTCTTTGGATTTGGAAAGCTCCTTTCACCTGAACCCTGGCCCGGCATCCTCTCCGTCACTTTAAAGTCCTGACCATAAGCTTACCGACATGATTGGCCAGGACACTGCTCCCAGCAGTGTTGTGTTTAATTCACTCATGGGATGTTGCTGTCTCTGGCTGGTCAGCATCGCATGCCCACCCCGAGCTGCCCTTGAGCTGAGTGCCTTGCTGGATGATTACAGAGAGCAGTTTAGAGTCAACCCCACTGCTCTGGGTCTGGATCATGTGTAGGCCAGACCCGCTGTCTATAATAGATTTCCTTCCTGAAAGGATATGAGGCAGTTAGATGGGTATACTGCACTCCGGTATTAAAGTTTGGATGAACAGTCGGATGAGAATAGCACGAGGCCATCACCTGTCCCACTCGTAGTTCAACCGTCACTGAGTACTGATCCATACAGCATGAATCAAACCCCTTTCACTATGACCATTGTGTGATCCTGATACCTTCCAGCACTCTGGTGATATCACTGTCTCTCTCCATGTGATATCCCTCACTGTGTGTGTCTAATTGCTGCCTCTGTCAGTGTCTCTCACTCTTGCAGCTCCTCCAGATCCTGAGCCAACAGAATTACCCATTCCAGAGAGACGCAACAGCACAGGCCAGAGATGGAGACTGGGATTTTCCAGATCTCTGTGGGACTCAGGGCCATTCTCCATGTGTAACCCTCACTGCATCAGTCTAATTTCCCATTCTGTCTGTTTCTCTGTCTCCTGTAGGTCATCAGGATGTTCCTGTCTTAGCCGAATTCCTAACTCCTGTCTCATCCAGAACCACATCAAAGACGCTTGGTCAGCCAGAGATAGACAGAGAGGGAGATCTGGAGCCTTCAGTAAATCCTGCAGTCGGTAAGATCACTCACAGTAAACAGCAAAGGGAGGGGTTCGTGACCTTCTGTATTCAGACCTGGAAGACAGGACATAGACACAGAGCGGGGTAAGGAACAGCTACATTCTAGGCTTCATTCACATCATCTTGTGAGGGACCTGCTTTCACCTCTGCTGTACTGGTCCTCCCTGGGACATCTCTCTCTGACTTTCTGTCTCTTTTTCTCTATCCCCTCTCTCACCCACCCACTCTCATTCTCTCTCTCACTCCCTCTCACCCTCTCTCTCCAAATCTCTTCCCCTCACTCATTCTCTCTCTCTCACCCTCTCACTCACTCTTGCTCCAACCCCCTCACTCACTCTCCATCTCATCCGTGTCTCTCACCGAACTCTCTCTCTCTCCCTCGCGTGCCTCTCCCTCACATCCCTCTCTCTCTGGCTCACCCTGCATCTCTCCCTAGCTCGCTCTCCCCCTCTTTCTATTTTACTCTCTTTCTCTTTCTCTCTTTGTCCCCTCTTCATGCTCTCTCTCGATCTCTCAGTCTGTCTCTCATTTTCGTCCCCTCGCTCACTCACACTTGCACCTCTCTCTCTCTCCTTCGCGTGCCTCTCCCTCATGTCCCTCTCTCACTGGCTCACCCTGTATCTCTCCCTATTTCGCTCTCCC